>NW_018480078.1:1939051-2058864 GCF_002113885.1 Mizuhopecten yessoensis | reverse complement strand
CCCTGTGACCTTGAATATGGGTGAAGGTCATTCATTTGAACAAACTTTGTAGCCTTTCATCTCAGCATGCTACTGGCTAAATATCATCACCCTGAGCATTTTGGTTATTGAGAAAGTGTTGTTTAAAGGTTTTTCAATACAATTGACCCCTGTGACCTTGAATATAATTGAAGGTCATTCATTTGAACAAACTTGGTAGCCCTTCACCCAAGCATGCTACTGGCCAAATATTATCTCCCTGGGCATTTTGGTTATTGAGAAGAAGATGTTTAAAGTTTTTGACATATTTGACCCCTGTGACCTTGAAAATAGGTGAAGGTCATTTATTTGAACAAACTTTGTAGCCCTTCATCCAAGTTTGCTTCTGGCCAAATATTGACACCCTAGGCCTTTCGGTTATTAAGAAGAAGTCGTTTAAAGTAAAATATTGATGCCGGACGCCGGACGGACGGACGACGGACGCCGCGCCACGGCATAAGCTCACTTGGCACTTCGTGCCAGGTGAGCTAAAAAGTGTTCTCCATCCCCATTTGGTTATGATCACACCATAATGCGTTTGACTTAATATTTAAAGTTTATACTGAAAAATATATTGAAAGTTGTAGAAATCTAAAAATGCCCCTCCTTAGAAAAAACACTGTTTTTAAAATACAGCAATGTCATAGAGAATAGGAACAAACTTTGTCCACTGAATGAAACTAAGAACACATGTGTAAAAGTTTTAGTTGTTATTTATTAACTCGTTCAGAATTCTCCATTCCTTTCACCTCACAAATGTCTACAGAAAACACCACACCAACTGTTAGGTCCCGGAGGTATCACAATAATCTAGACATTAGCAGATCTACTGTTGATTATAAAAATAAACATGGCAAATCAACATTTTCCAAACACATTTTAATATAAATATTCAAGTCCTTGTCAATTTTAACACTGACCTGATGATTGACCAGCAAATCTGACAAATCGTTCGTTTGCACACGAAGTAAATACAGGTGTCAACTTATGTGTACAGTGAAATAAGATACTATATGTTCACCCAAAGTTTTGATTTACTGTGGTATTAAAGTGAAACTTGCAAACCTTTTCATGAATAGTAACACTGCATTAATAACAAAACAAAAAACCTGTATGCTTGAATTTCAAGATTATAACACAAATAAAACAAAACATATGTAGCCCCTCAGGTTTGAAAGACCAAAAAGGGAAATAGTGTCAATATAAAGTAACATAAAATGTGTTACCTATCAACTAATGAACTTGATGATACCAAACCTTTCCTTGCCATATTTCGAAACTTGATGTTAAAAATTTACACAATCACTTCAAAACAAATGTTCGTATTCCATCACAGAAGTTGTTGCAGAATTCTTATCACACCCCTTCTCCTTATTCACTGTTTTTTCCTAATGTCTTGACACGTTAATCAGTTTTGCCTAATTTACTTTTCAGAGATGCGGGCATCTCTGGTGGTGGTGGGCGGGGCAGTCTGAAGTAGACCTTGACAGAATCGTAGATAAACCACTGCAGTGCAGTGAGGGTTCCAATCATGAGGATCCTGGGTCCGAGTCCCATCCATAATCCTGCAAAGACAAAGATTTCTGATGATCAGTAAATGTCACAAGAAAAACATCAGAAAATTTGGCATTTAAGATTCATAAAAATGTCCTGATGTTCTTTGCCATTTAAGATAAATAATATTCATCAAATAGAAATATATTTTCAAATCAAACCTGATATTTCACTGGTAAAAACATTTATCACAAGTTAAAAACATCTGTATTTAGTATCTGGACTGTCCAAGTCACAGGTCAAACTGACCACACACAAATGCCACGCGGAGTGGACAGTGTGGTCAGTGTAGGACCTGAGACTGAGGTATATTTATATCACACGCCAATGACTCAATCACCCTCGAAGCACAACCAACAAAGTTGCTGGACAACACAATACAGGGCCACACAGCAGTGCTGCCATGCAGGCCGGTCTTGAGTACATGTCCCAAGGGTGGATCTAAGGAGCGTGTTATTGTTGGCAATATATAGAGTGACGCATAAATGAAATCTTCAGAAAAAAAGGAAAATATCTTTTTGAACTATGTTACTTAAAATCAAACAAGGGACATATAAATCTAAAATAAATAAGTAAAACTTGGAAATCAAATTAATAAATCATCAATACATATATGGATAAGCAATGCTATTCAAGATTTCAAATAACATTCCAATATTTTCAAGTTCACAAAGACAAGAAATACCAAAACAATTTATATTATCTAACTCTCTTGCTAAATGATCTATTAAAAAGACTAATAAGACATAGGATGGACCAACTCCTCAGACACAACAATCTACCTCTTTAGTCCAACTATGAAACAAAACAAAGTTCTGGTTTTGACCTACCTCTCATGCCCAGTTGCTTGGCTACCTGGGCAGCTGTGCTTCCTTTAGCCTGGTTCAGTTTGGACACAATGGTGTCAGCAGGGTGAGACACAACGGCACAGAATACACCAGCTGAAACAAAGCACATATACAATGTTACTCAAAGAATAAATGATACGTTCGCTTTTGTACTGTTCATACCGGTGTCTTTTAGCAGAAATAAATTTATTCCAAAACTTGTTGGTGTGATATTTTTATGCAGGTAATTCCTCAAATATATCTGATGTTTTCTCGGTGAGAATGCAATCACCATCTAAACAACATAAGACAGGTCCATAGCGAGGCCATAACCTTCATTAATACAAAGTTGACACCCTCTCAGGTTAGAGACTTTTTCCATACTAAATTGGGTTAAAAACTGATCACCAATACTTTCAGAGATTCCTCCCCATATCCTTTATTTGGCCCCATCATTATACCCCAAACAGACCACATCGATGCTCTTTATCCTCCCCCACCCCCCTCCAAAAAAATCGTAAATCTATGTTCGACATCTTTTAAAAACGAGAATTCCACTGGAGTGGATGTGTCGTCTGCTCAGTGCTTTTAGCAAGAAAAGTGTTTTGGTTTGAGTTTAATATCGCGTAAACAGATATGCCAAAACGCGGAAAGTTGAAACTCGACAGAAAAACCCATAATATATGTTGAACATTATTGCTGCTAATATTACTGTACAAAATTTGAAAGGAATTGATTAAAAAAAATAGAAAAGATCTTGCATTTACTACACAATGCCCTTGTTTGGCAATAAAAGGGGCATAACGCCACCAAAAATGCATGTAAAGTTCTGAAATGGCTGAACTATATTGGTATGCAATATGTGTACCAAGTTTGAGTTCAATCAACCAAAGAGAACTCAAGTTATCGCACGGAAACCTTGTTTCGGACGACGCAACTGACACCGCCGCCACCGAAGTAATACCTATATGTCGCCGTCCAATAAACCCTATTTTCCTACAATTAAGCCCTGCCCCATCAGGGGTAGTAAAAACCCACTAGCCCGACGCCTGGGTCTACCAGATTTTCAGCTTGGGCTGGTGAAATTTAGAGGCTTACTAGCCCAGGGCTACTGACTTTTTTAGGATGTCATAGCAAACAAAAATGCCGCTGTTCTATTCTATCATAAGGGTAACCAATTAAAATTTTAACCCTGTAAATTCCAGGTAATTTCACTACAACAATTTCTATCAGAACACATGGAGTCATTCACGACGATGATGTAAGGCGTTCTGTTGCCTTTCACATGTGTATGTGTGATAGTAGGCACTGCTAACAACTTAAATAGCATTGAAAGTCTATATCAACCACCAAAATGGCACTCCTTGTTGCAAATCATTCTCTTTTACTTGACTTAAGCATGTGGAGTACAGAAATAAAGTTCATCTCTGCAAAAGTTGGCAAGTCCGCCATGTTTGTTTTTTATGCTTTCTAATAATTATGAAACCTGAATCCGGACTGATTTTCAGGAACAGTAAAAAACAGAAATTGTATTTTTTTTTTGGTTCAACTTTCAATAAATTTTAAGCCATTCAGTTATTGAATAAAAATACAAAATTACTTTCCATTTTTTGAGGGAAAAACATATCCATCTGTGAATGAGATATTGACCCTGTTATCATGTTTTCGGCTTGATCCATTTAGTATTTGTCGGGCTACCAGAATTTTATTTCGGGCTAGTGGATTGTTAGTATCTACTAGCCATGGGCTAGTAACCTCAACATTTTTTTTTACACCCCTGATCATACCAAATTAGACAAAAGTACCCTGCTCTTGCTTAAGGGTTAGATATTATAAGTTTTACTGCAATTTCTTGCCTTGGCGCCCTCCTATCAACCTCCTTTCTCAGGGCACCCTTTTCTTTACACACCATAGAGTCCCCCTTAGCCCGAGGATGCGTCACACCAAACCAAGTCAATATGTATTTGATCCAGTTGGCTTTAAAAATCAAAAGGTTCTAGTCTAGATTCTGTTCACAGTTCCATACCAATGTAGCCAGCTACAAATGTGACCATCAGTTGCTCGGTCTTGTTGCATTCACTCCTGGGTTTGGGCACAATATATTTGTACAGCGCCTCCACAGTCCTCTCAAAGCAGGCAAATTTCATCATTGTGTAGGGGATCTGTCTGCACCAAAGTGGTACAAGGCCCTTGTAGAAACTAAGGGGAAAAAATAAGGAAAACAAGTATTACTTTAAATGGCAAGCCGACTAACACTACAACATTTTTACGCATTAATCAGTAAAACCCAGACTTATAAACTAATAATCTAATATAGTGAGACAACAGATTTTCTGGTAGTGTAATAGGCCACTGATAATTTGAGACTGACCATGCCAGTCACCATCACCAGCCTGGACAGTGACATGATATCATCACTTGAGATCCTTCTGGTATCAGGAGAGTGTGATCACCTGATTATCATAGTTTGACTTTGCTGATTTCCATGATGCTGCAACACTACATCATTTCATAATAACAAAGTCTCTATCAAATTCCAATGATTTCTTGGGGTTTTCTCCACATAAAAGCTGATGTCTTATTGCTAAGATTTTGTAAGAACAGTATCATTCAATGTACACCAGGAAAAAAAAAAAGTTTCAAAATCAAACCCGATAACATCTGTATTCAGTATCTAGACTGTCCAAGTCACAGGTCAAACTGACCACACAGAATGGACAGTTTGGTCAGTGCAGGACCTGAGACTGAGGTATATTTATATCACACGCCAATGACTCAATCCCCCTCGACGTACAACCAACAAAGTTGCTGGACAACACAATACAGGGCCACACAGCAGTGCTGCCATGCAGGTCGGTCTTGAGCACATGTCCCAAGGGTGGATCTAAGGAGCGTGTTATAGAAGCACTTGTAAAATGGATATTGTGGATCCAACATGAATATTATATGGGAATTTTGTTCAACTGATTTGGAATTTTAATTCAGTTAGGCCAAAATAAAACATGTGTGTTTCCAGTTTCCCTACTGACCCTAGATTTTTGTGCCTACCCTCTAGTTTTTATTGGCATTTAGTGGTAAGGACTGTTAAAGTCAGAACTCCTGCCCAATATAATCATAGTAAAAATATTTTGTAAGAATAGTAGCATTCTCTGTACACCAGAAAGAAAAAAAACGTTTCCAAATCAAACCTGACAACATCTGTATTTAGTATCTGGACTGTCCAAGTCACAGGTCAAACTGACCACACACAAATGCCACACAGAGTGGACAGTGTGGTCAGTGTAGGACCTGAGACTGAGGTATATTTATATCACACGCCAATGACTCAATCACCCTCGACGTACAACCAACAAAGTTGCTGGACAACACAATACAGGGCCACACAGCAGTGCTGACATGCAGGCCGGTCTTGAGCACATGTCCCAAGGGTGGATCTAAGGAGCGGGTTATAGAAGCACTTGTAAAATGGATATTGTGGATCCAACATGAATATTATATGAGAATTTTGTTCAACTGATGTGGAATTTTAATTCAGTTAGGCCAAAATAAAACATGTGTTTCCGGTTTCTTTACAGACCCTAGATTTTTGTGCCTACCCTCTAGTTTTTATTGGCATTATTTAGTGGTAAGGACTGTTAAAGTCAGAACTCCTTCTCTATATAATCATAGTAAAAACATTTTGTAAGAATAGTAGCATTCTCTGTACACCAGAAAAAATAAACATTTCCAAATCAAATCTGACAACATCTGTATTTAGTATCAGGACTGTCCAAGTCACAGGTCAAACTGACCACACACAAATGCCACACGGAGTGGACAGTGTGGTCAGTGTAGGACCTGAGACTGAGGTATATTTATATCACACGCCAATGACTCAATCACCCTCGATGTACAACCAACAAAGTTGCTGGACAACACAATACAGGGCCACACAGCGGTGCTGCCATGCAGGTCGGTCTTGAGCACATGTCCCAAGGGTGGATCTAAGGAGCGTGTTATAGAAGCACTTGTAAAATGGATATTGTGGATCCAACATGAATATTATATGGGAATTTTGTTCAACTGATGTGGAATTTTAATTCAGTTAGGCCAAAATAAAACATGTGTGTTTCCGGTTTCTCTACTGACCCTAGATTTTTGTGCCTACCCTCTAGTTTTTATTGGCATTTAGTGGTAAGGACTGTTAAAGTCAGAACTCCTGCTCTATATAATCATAGTAAAAATATTTTGTAAGAATAGTAGCATTCTCTGTACACCAGAAGAAAAAAAAACGTTTCCAAATCAAATCTGACATCTGTATTTAGTATCTAGACTGTCCAAGTCACAGGTCAAACTGACCACACACAAATGCCACACAGAGTGGACAGTGTGGTCAGTGTAGGACCTGAGACTGAGGTATATTTATATCACACGCCAATGACTCAATCACCCTCGACGTACAACCAACAAAGTTGCTGGACAACACAATACAGGGCCACTCAGCAGTGCTGCCATGCAGGTCGGTCTTGAGCACATGTCCCAAGGGTGGATCTAAAGAGCGTGTTATAGAAGCACTTGTAAAATGGATATTGTGGATCCAACTGAACAGGAATGTTGTATGGGAATTTCGTTCAACTGATGTGGAATTTTAATTCAGTTAGGCCATAATAAAATATGTGTGTTTCCGGTTTCATATTTTTGTTGTTTTTATTGGCATTTAGTGGTAAGGACTAGGTAAAATACATAACACAATGAACTAATCATGTGTAAAAGGTCCTAAAAGCTTAGATGGAGGTGTTAGGACATTTTTTTTTATTTGAAATGTTCATAACCCAAGTTAGTGTTCCAGCTATGACATCTGAACAATAAATGGGACTTATTACATCACCCAAGAGCAAGGTTACACAGTATAGCACATCTGTCCAGGTAAGTCTTTTTCCATGCATGCCATATCAAACCATTTGAGCGTACAGAAGACTCGCAAAAAATTCTTCAGACAGAAAAGTTCCTCTGACACAGTGTTGGACACATTTCTCATGAATTTCAATCGGTCCAACAAAATTAACAAATTTTGGTCAGTATTTTTTTTTCTTTCTTTGTCAAATGCAGTTTTACAGAGATCTATTTGATAACACTCAACAAAATTTTTACTGTTTTGCATGTGTCGCTTCACCCTACATTGTATTTAAGAGTTATTTTGTACTATAGCTATGATTAAACTTATCATTTAATAAGACCTAAATTTTTCAAAATCCTATTCTAAAAAAAGGATTGTACCAACTAACACATATCTTATCTGGGGTATGAAAGCAGGTGATGGTATTCACTATTTACCCACTAATTCCTTCCTCTTTCATGATCCTTGGTACACCCTCACGGAGAGTTGTGCACCATCCAGGCTGTGTTTGAATACGCACTTTTACAGCCTCCATGGGGCACAGTGCTATGTCTGCAAAGAACTCAGCTGATGCGCTAGCAGCAAGGTAGAGGGATGTTCTCCACAAAAATGTTTTTTCCTGTAAAATTTCAATATTTTCAATTATAAAGTATTATACAGTTCATTTGGGAAGCTCAGTGAATCAGATATATATGCTAACTTACATGAAATGTTATGTGAACAGACAAAGTGATTAATATGGAATGATAGTTCCAGGAGAAATATTCCTCGTCTATAATATCTGTATAAATCAATTTTTAAAGCTGACATTGCATGTTAATTTCCCATAACTCATTCACCCCTGAAGACACGGCTGAACTCTTCCAATCATGAAATTTCAGGATTGAAAGAGTTCAATGACTTTGTCAACATTTTATCAGTATTAGGCCAATAAACCGATTAATCGACTTCAGTGTTTATGATTGATTTTAGAGAGAAAAATAGTTTGTAGACATTATGGAACTTTTTGGTATAAGATATATTGACTCATGATCTCCAGCTTAACTTCTTGCTAGATACTAACAAAAATAAAGCCCCCAGAAGTTTCCAATATTTATTTCCAGCTGCTATATATGTTGGCATCATCACCGACTAACTTCACTTAAAGCCTACTCATTGCTGCTAAGTTAGGACTATAAGTTACAGACTCAGGGTTTGAAAGGAGGTGATTTTCACATCTTGCATTTCATTTTTTATTTGTGTAAGCGACTCACTGCAACAGTATGGAGGATTTCGTAATGTCTTTCTTTTAAAATGATTATTAATTGTCAATCATTGGTTAGTTAATGGTAACCAGTTACCAATCAAACATTTTCAACCGATTCCCAACACCATAAATCGACTACATTTATACCAAAGTACCCTCGCATAGAGCTGTCACGATACACTTTACCCACGATTCGATATGTATCTCGATATTATACCCACGATTCGATTATTTCGATTCGATACACCTTTGTTTTAAAATATAAACAAAATGAGATATACAAGCCATCGATACACGGAAACCCGCAGTGTTTCCACACTTTTGATTTGAAGCTTGCCGGAGCATCACTAATTTTCATTTCCTTACGGCGGTCCGCCATTTTGTTATGAATGCTTTGTGAAAATTGCATACTTGCAGCCGATTGGTTGAGGGTTTAGAGATCAGCCAATGAAATTGAACGTCTCGCAGACGTTTCGGCTGAAGCGACATACACTAAGGTGGCAGAGTACAGTAGAAATGGCTTGACCCTAAAAATAAAGGGCATGTCTTGGATAAACATGGATAGCGGATTCATCAAGCACAACACACCTACATATATATATATATTTATAAACTACATTTTGAATAGGTGTTTTTTAGAAGAACATTTTTTTTTCTCAAAAAGTGATTTCCCCAGATTTGGGACTTCTGAAAACCATGGTTACCACATCAAAAAACACCAAAATATGCAAAAAATCATGATTTTTAACCCAGAATTTGACCCCCGCAAGTAGAATTGTTTTTCTTAAAACCTGTCTGAAATTAAATATCGCCTACTCGGCAACAGAAATACTCACGTTTTAGCATAGGTCATTCTGGTGGATTTTTCACAATATTTACACAGGTGCTGAGTACAAAAATAGACTACATGAAAAGCTAGCTTTTGTTGTGTAGACACAGATTTGTAAATGCCCAAAATTGTAGTCTCAAACCAAATTCGATTTTTTTTTTGGAAAAATTATGAAGCCCACGTAGTCCACTTCATCATGTATATGCCAATTTTAGTGCTGATTTTTTTTTGATACATGTTATATTACAGGGGTTATTCATTGTATAAAAATATCACCCATGGCCACCGTACGCTACTGTACTCTGCTACCTAATATTTAGATCGTGACGTATCGAAAATCCATAAAAATATATCGTGAATCGAATGAATATAAATAATCGCGGTGAATCGTGACGCCTCTACCTTCGCAGAAAATCTCCATGTAAACGGGTATTTACACTCGAGTTTGTTCATAGAGTGTCAAATAGGTGACCTATCTGGTCAATGATCATAAAGGCTTGAAAATGCTACTTTGGGTGTAATAAATAGCAAAATGGTAATGATTGATCCCCGGGGCCAGATTATAAATGCTGACAGGTATCCGAAAGATACAAACCTCTCCAAGCATGTTGCTGTATACACTCTTGAAAACCTCATAGAAGCCAAACTTGCAGAGTCCTTGCATTGAGTACCCAATCAAAGTAGGTGCCCACCCTAGAGCAAGACCTCTTGTTCCATTTTCTGCTAAAGTCAGCTTGAATCCATTGACAATACCCTTGTACTTTGCTGGATCTACTTGAATTCTGCATTTTACTAAATCAAGGGGTACAAGAGCTGTATGGGTGAGACCACAGCTAAGGATACCTCCAAATCCACACAGCGCAAAATATTTGTTGGAGCCAAATTCACAACTGTTGCCTGAAATTAAAGCAAATAAAGATTTATATAACATGCAAGAATTTACAAAAATTAATAGCGAAGTGGGTTATAGTGGTGTTTCGACAACCGGAAACATTGATTTACAAACATTGATTAAATCGAGCTTGACAGGAGATCGATTGAGTAATCGACTTAGCACATGAAAGATCAATTTTGAAACTTTGTGATGAAGAAGAGCGCTTTTGTACTTAAAAGAACTGAACTGATGAAAGGGACATCAAAAATAAAACGTCCCTTTCATCAGTTTTTGTTGATTCTCGCTTGAACCAAGCTGGCATTCAAGGGTAGAAGCTGTAACGTCATGATGCAAAAGCTCTACTGATTCACACTGTGGATCCTCTAAAATGAAGTATAAGACTGTGTCTTCATATACTAATAACTATTGGACAGATGAGTATATCTGAATATTCATCAGAAATTACCAAAATATCTCCACAGGAAAGTTGAATAGGATAATAGCATAAATATGTCATTCACTGCAAAATCTGCAAACTATGGTCACTCCGAGAAAACTAGATAACTTGTCCTTGTGGTCTCAGGACCTAAAATGACCCTCCCCCAATACAAAATAACCATTTTTTTCCAACTAGAAGTTGAATTTTTAGCAAAAGTAAAACCAACCCTTAGCAACTGAACACATTTTAGGATTTTGGTTTGATCGTGTTTTACGTCCTATATGGTCATTCAAGGACATGCCAGGTTTTAATGGTGGAGGAAAGCCTGAGTTGACAGAGAAAAACCACCAACCTACAGCCAGAAAGTCTCAAACCCGCGACCCAGTGGTGGAGGGCTAGTGATAACATAATGCAATTTTTCTTAAGGAATTATTGAAATCTTTTCCTTAAAAAAAATAACAATTTAGGAACTAAGCTTAGTTTCAATAATTCTAAACAAAAAAATATTTTAAAAACTGTTTCTGTCACAAATTCCATATGTTTATTAAATGTCCCAAACAAGTAGAAAAAAAAAAAGGTAAACAATTTTGGCGAGGTTGAACAGTGCTGTGAGCTGACTTAAATAGAAGGTAAAAGTAAAACATATTTAAACGTTTGTAAGTAGCTACCGATTCGATACAACAAAGAACACGACTCTCGAGTAAACACTTTACAATTGCATTGATGATTTTGCTGTACTTAACGACAGTTATGTTTTTAATCTATCCGACAATTATTTTGTATCACCTTGATAGAAATGATATTCGTGAAAGGAACTCGAAATCCAACCTAAACTGTACTCGTACAAAACGAGATGAACTCTAAAATAAGGGTCAAATTGCCCTTGGAGTGACCATGAAATTGTACACATATTCTGACAAAAAGAAGCAACGACAAAAAGTCATTGATATGCACATTAACAAGAAATATATATTACCAATAAAAAAAATGACAAACTAAAGATAGTTTCATTGAACTTTGGAATTAACATCCTACAATGATAGGCTTACTTGAAGCAGCTGATGACTGACAGTTCGCTCTGAACGGGTTGATGAATTTACCCGATGTAATCTGCCGTTTTGGATCCATTTTGACTGGAAGTACAGAAAATTAATGGGATTAAACAAGCAAGATTACACAACGATATATACATATGCAAATAGAAACACTGAAATCTGCGATTGCTGACAAAATTCATTTGCAATCACCGGAAAAGCTGGCTATACAACTTACCGAATGGCGTGTTCGGGCAAAAAGACACCGGCAAACTATCACGTGGACACCGACAATTTAAAAGACTGATTGGATACAGGATTATGACGTCATAATTACCATAAAAACTTGTTTTATTATTATCAAAAGCATGGATACCATCTGAGGGTTAACATAAATGCTTATTTTTTTACCGTTCTTATTCTTATAGGCCTATTAAATATTGGTGTATCATTTTAACGTTCGTTTAAAAATATATAATGTGATAGCCTCGTATAAATTTCTTTTTTTCTAGCGCAGATTTACCTCCCCTGCTTTAACATAGGGCCGCACTCGTTTATCACAGGGACCTGAGTATTTGTTACAGCTATTTTTGGACCTAAACTAAGGTGTTAAGAGTAATTTCACACGTTTGGGGGATTTATAAGCATGTCTGCCCATCCGATGAATCCTCCGACAGAAAAAGCTCAGTTTTAGCTTTGAAAAACTTAATTAAAGATATTTACAATACTCAAAAATACATTGCTGTAGGTAATCAGTGGTAAAAATTATATCACTAATTTTAAAAGGGAATGGAAAAAATGGGAAAGATTCAGTACTGCAAGCCATATAACTGAAATGTAAATTAATTATAATAATATAGTACCAATGTAATTCCTGTTAAAGTAGTCTATGTACAAAAATTTATACAAAATTGAACAATAAACCCTTGTCAAATCCTTCGACACCTCTCCCACCTTCATATTCTTCTAAAACAGTACAATAGTACATAACACCTAATATCCTGGTTTCAGCATATTAAAAATAGTTTAACTGGGTTTTTTTGGTGTTTTTTTGTATTTGTTTGCTTCTCAACTACAATGCATATAATATTATTCTATGTATCTTGTTTCAAACTTATAAAGAAAATAATTGTTTTTCTGCATTGGTATCCAAATTGATGTACTAATATAATAATGTTAAAAAAATGTCAAGACAAACAAAAAACTTGTGTGAAAATTAAGAATGTGAGACTGAAATATGATGTGTTATGTTTAATGTACTGTTGAAATAAAAAAATAAAAAAAGTAAATCTTAAAATATGAACCCTATTGTAACAATAATCCTCTATGTTAAAGCAGGGGAGGTAAATCTGCGCTAGAAAAAAAATAATTATACGTGGCTATTTTAAACGTATTTGCAACTTTGTAATCATTTTATGAAAGGCATGGAATTTCTCTTACAAATGGTGTTTAAAAAAAAATGCTGAGTACTGTCAAGAACAATTTAAATAACAAGAGGTCCAGAGGGCCTGTATCGCTACCTGAATATTTAAGTAGTCATAGCAAAATATTCTCATTAAATATTATATTGCACTACAAATATTTCCCTCGCAAACTTTGTCGACTCCATATACCAGCCAAATATTATTATAATTAAGATTCTATGCTTTTTGATTCTTCTTCAGAAGTTGTTTGACATATTTTTCCCTGTGACCTTGTAAGTAGGTCAATGTCATTTTCCTTCCCAAACTTTGTTAGCTCTTTCCCGAAAAGCTACCAAATCTTATGAATCCATTCCTTTTGGTTCTTCAGAACAAATCCTTTGAAATGTTGTTGACCTCTGTGACCTTTAAAGTAGTTGTAGTCATTTTCATTTGCAAACTTTGGTGAGCTCTATCCCAGGAAGCCACCTGCCTTATTTGAAACATTCTATACCTTTTCATTTCTCCGGTTCATTTTTCAGAAGAAGTCGTTTAAAGGAAAAGTTGACGGACGACGACGGATCGACGCCGCACCATGACATAAGCTCACTTGCCCTTCGGGCATGTGAGCTAAAAATTGACCGAACTTGCCCAGGTCTCTCCGGGCTGCAGGTGGGGTTTATCGTCGAGAAGACCGAAACGATTTTCTTTTCTTTTTTTCACCAGTCATCGTATAAACCAAATCTTCAAAGTAAAAGTCACACAATATTCTTTGGTGGAAGAAATGAAGTCACAAGTAATGACTGACATAAAGGACGACATAGAAAACACAGTCAGCAGTCAGTTACAGGAACTTAAACCAAAGAAAAGGGGAACTTAATGTTATGATTTTCCACATGAAAGAATCCGCAAAAAAAGGAGAACAAAGAAAATCAGATGATGAACAAACTCTGAAGATATTATGTAACCAGTTAGGAATACAGATCCGTTTTCGTTTAACGGTCAAACCGGTCGGACCACAGTTGTTCGTTTATTAAATAAGGTCGGACATAGCAAGTAATATGATGCTGCTTTCAGGCGAGCCTTGGCAAAGTCTTTCAAGGCCTGCATAAACATTTGCAGGTCCGCCAGGATTTATACCCGACATTGTTTCATTTATAAACGGTCAAACCGGTTGTTCCGCATAAACGAACAGGCCCCGGACATTGCCTTTATACAGAGAAGGGAAAATAAGACCAATAAAATTGGTATTTGAAGACAAAAACAACAAACAGAAACTGCTCTCTAGAGCGATTGAAATTAGAAACATGAGAAACGTTGTAATGAATAAGATCATTATGACCAGGGACCTCACCCCAAAACGTAAAGAAGAAAACAAAAAACTGAGAGAAGAACTCAAATACAGGAGAGACGGAGGAGAAATTTCAAAATAAAAGGAACTAAAATTGTAAGAAACAGTACAATAAAAACTCCTGTTCGACCAATGCCGAATGTACAAACGCTATCACCAGTACTAGAAGTCAAACAAAAAATAATTCAGTCGTGGATAGGAAGCGGTCAACATCAATACCATCACCACCAACATACCCCAACAGTAGACCAAGGGATATTGGAGATGTTTTCAACAACGTGACCATAAACGATGGGCCGACTAGTGAGGACGTAGAAAGTGGCCAGGAAGAAGAAACGTACATCGAGCAAGACTCCCCAAACTATGGAAACAAGTACAGAAGTTCATCATCATTCTCAATAGGATACTGTTTTTAACCAAACAAACACTGTAAATAATACACTTAAAGGTATATACAGTAAAGTGGACTCTATGCTAAACAAAAGGAAGGAAATAGAAGCAATCATAGAAATTGAACGACCAGACATAATAGCCTTCACTGAAACCTTGAAGAAATAGAGTTCCGTAAAAATACATATGACCTATTCTGCAACTCGCTTGACAACGGAAGATGTGTGTTGCTTATACACTAGAGAGGAACTTCATGCGGAAAAAGTCAAATTCACATCTAATACAGAATTTAAAGAAAGAAAAAACTACAAAAAAGAACAATTTACGCATTGGATGGCTCTACAGAAGCCCGCACAGTGACCTAGACAACTCAACAAACTTGCCTAACAAAATTAAAGAAGCCTGTGACAGATCGAACCGAGTCATAATTATGGGTGATTTCAGCTACAAGAGCATATGATGGACAACCGAAACAACTACAGAGACAACAGCATCTGAAACCCATACATTTCTAGAAGGGTTCAAGGATAACTTCCTATACCAATATGTACTAGATCCAACAAGATATAGGGATGGGAATATACCATCAACCCTAGTCCGAATTATTCTGACTACATCAACCCTTTACCTGATCCTAGAAACAATACAAAGTCTTGTTTACAACCAACCCATAGGGAAGAGTGACCACATACAACTGCAGTTTTATATCAGTATTCAGACCGAATCCACCAGCACTCAACGGACTGAACGAGTAGCTTACTACCGTGGAAATTCTGAGAAAATGAGAGAAGAACTGTCTAAAGTAGACTAGCAGGACTCCTTAGCAGGAATGACTACAAGTGATGCTTGGGCCTATTTTGTCGACGAACTATCAAAGATTATATCGACGAACAGACCAGTGAACAAACATGGGCCGAAAAGAAAGCGTATTTTATGGATGAATGAGGAGTTCATAAACGCGTTAAAGCAGAAAAGAAAAGCATGGCACAAATACGTCAGGCACAAAACACAAGCAAATCTCGCAAGATTTGACATATCAAAGAGCAACGTCACAGTATTTCGGAGGCTTATACAAAGCAAAACAATATCTAGAACAGGAATTCCTGCGTTAGAGAAAAAGGAAGGAGGACTCGCAGAAAATGGTGAAGGCAAAGCAACAAAGCTAAACTCCTTTTTCTGAAGCGTCTTCACAGAAGACAACAACAATGATACACCAAATTTGGACAATCTAGTAGGAATCATCCATGATCCAATTATGACACAGGAAGTTGTGGAAAAAAGGTTGAAGATGCTAAACCAATCAAATACAACCGGCCCTGACAAACTCCAACCAAAGTACTAAACTAAAGGAAACTGCAGAACAGATTTCGCAGCCATTATCCATTATTTTCGCAAAATCTTTAAATGAGGGATACCTACCTCAGACTGGAGAAATTCTGAAATCACCACAATATTCAAGAAAGGCAACAAAAAACAACCCAAAAACTACCGACCAATCAGCCTTACCAGCACCGTAGTCAAAAGTATGGAATCCATCATAAGAGACCACATCATGAATCACCTGGAGGACAAAAAAAATCTGAAGTTAGCACCAATATGGATTCAGGTCCGGAAAATCAACAACACGACAGTTGGTAGACGTATTTGACGACGTAACAACCTAGTTAGACGGAGGAATTTAATCAACTCACTTGTTTAATAATTACACATGTGGCATATTCTTGACTTTCCAAACCTGTGATTCTATAATCTTAAGGCCAAGTCCCACTGCACTTGCGCACGAATTACTCATGAATTGCGCATAAAATTTTCTTTGTGCGTGATTCGTCAGTGATGTGCGTAAATCCCACGTGTTTCACACGTGGAGCATCAGTTTTTGTAAGTGATTGTACGCGGAGACGGGTTTGTGCGCGATCGCCGGTTTTGAACGGTTCAAAAAAATTGCCACGCACAACGTGCGCGATTAGACGCAGTTTATGCGCAGTTTGTACTTAGTTTGGACGTGGAAGGTGCGTGATATGTGCGTGTTCTGTCAGTGGTCCGTCAGTGCTTGTGCGTCAGGAACTGGCTCCCAGCACGCACATCACTTACGAATCACTTACAGAACACGCACATATCACTTACAAAACACGCACCATCCACGTATGTTCCACTTACAATCACTTACCAAAATTATTAATTGTATCGGGTTTGGGCTTGTGCGCTGTTGTGCGTGGAATGTTCGTTCTTTGTCAGTGATTGTAAGTGCTACATGCGCAGTTTATACGCGATTCATCGGTGATTCTGACCACGCACAACCCCAGAAAATGACCAATTTCTCCACGAACAATCACGCACAAACCAATTTTATGCGTGATTTATGCGTCATTGGCAATGGGACTGGGCCTGTACCTGTGATATGCTACTATCTTAACCTAATGTATTTTATGTGTGTATCTTTTTTATTTCTCATGTTGTAAATATTGTATATTTTATGTCGACCACATGTGAGATAAGTTATCAAACTGTTTGCAGACGACTCAAAAATGTATGGGAAAGTAAAAAACCCCGAGGATAGCCAGATCTTACAATCAGACCTAAACCAACTTGACGAATGGTCAAACACTTGGAAACTAAATTCAACATTGATAAATGCGAGGTACTACAGTTAGGACACAATAACAACAAATATGAATATACCCTTGGAGGCAAAAGACTTGAGACGTCGTCACTAGAAAAGGATCTAGGTGTAATCATGGATGAAAATCTGTTTAGCGAACATATAGCAACTTCAGTGAAGAAAGCCAATATACTACAATAGGTCTCATCAAAAGAACTTTCAGTCAGCTCACTTCTGATATGTTTATTACACTCTTTAAATC
Organism: Mizuhopecten yessoensis; assembly: GCF_002113885.1. NCBI lineage: Eukaryota > Metazoa > Mollusca > Bivalvia > Pectinida > Pectinidae > Mizuhopecten > Mizuhopecten yessoensis. The sequence goes on along the minus strand of NW_018480078.1, from coordinate 2,041,165 downwards.
ACTAATACGCCAGAGAATGGAGTATGCTGTACCAGTATGGAATCCACAAATCAAGAGAGATATCCAAAGACTGGAAAATGTCCAGCGACGTGCCCCTAAGTTGAGGAGATTAGGACTACCCACTCTTCAACACCGCAGGAAAAGATACATGATGATACAACCGTACAGAATCTTGTCGGGTAAGGACAAAATCGAAAAGGGGGGTATTTTCATAACAAATAACTCCGGACGAACTAGAGGGCACAGCAAAAAAAACTCCAAAAACCAAATGCCAGGCTGATATGCCGGAAAAAAAACTGTTACAATGTCCGAGTGATTAACGACTGGAACAGCTTATCCGAGGTTGTGGTGACTAAAATCAATAACGAATTTAAGAGGAAACTGAACAACTACTGGAAAGGTATGAATATCAAATTCAATCCTGATTGCTTCTAACGAGTCTCAAAACCATCTACTGGAGACATGGTTCTACGAGCGTGAAACTGTTTTTATATGTGCTGTATGATATCTGTTGAATATGTGACAGTCAAAACAAGGATATCGTAATAGCACTGCGTGGAATATAGTTGTTACATAATCAACATTAACTTAAAGTAGTGTTTGACCAAGTGACAAATGTGAAAATATTTTCAACCATACATTGAGTAACGGAATATAGTATATAAATTGCGCAGTCTGTTACTGAATAAAGTACCCAATCCGGATAAGGGGATCAAGAAGCAGATATGCTTAAAAAAGACCGGCGACAGGTAAAAACAGGTAATTGTGTCTGGGGAAAAAATCAATTAGCGAAATATGAACGTTCGATTTTGTTTATAAATGTAAGAAAATCGATGCAATGAAACGGAGAAATTATGCATATCCAAATCGTAATGAAGAACGCAACTTATTTTGATGGGGCCCAATTGAGGTTCTTTCATTTCAGTAACATATCTACATGTATGTGTTTGTCCTTTTTGAAAATGTAATAGACTAACATAAAGCTTCTTAATCAATCGAATGGTATTTTTTTTCAAACAATGATGATGACCAAAAATTTAGCGGGGACCTTGATATCTTCATTAATGCACTTTTACACTAATATATCTATTGATATTTACCGCATGCCATGCAGTTGTTTTTTTGTTAGATTCATATAGATTTGTATAATAAATTACAGCTTTAGTTTATGCTTATGTCAAAATAATATAAAAAGACATTAAAACTGTTAAGATTGAATCTGATCATGAGACATCAAAGTTATAGGAGTAGCGAGTGTGTTTGAATTTCCCGCCACAATTACATTATTTAGATCTAATACTAAAAATACAAAAATGCTGTCTAAACTAACTTTAATAGTGATATCAACAACAAGAAACAAAAAAAAGTGTAATACTGTTTCCATTTATTATTTCAGTGGCGAATATGAAAAATATAGAAAAATAATGGAAATAATTGCAAGGTGTATCACGTGAAGGTGATCCAACATGGCGACCTCTACGATGGCAGTACGGCTTCTGAAGGTGTTTTATCCGTTTACGTCATGTTTTTATATGCTTAACCCATTGATGTGTGCTTTTTGTGCATCAAGTCGGAAAACATTCCTATAATTACTCATCTATGGTGAAAGTTTAATTATTTTTGCGATCCTAATCTCGGAAACTTGCTTGGTAGCTACAGTCAATGACACTACACTACTGTACATGTGTACCGGTACACTGAACAGCTGAACAATACCGAAGTCTTTAATACAGTTGGTTACAATATGTTTACAAACCAGGAAGTTCGTTTTGCATGAGTTGCAATAAAATATGTGTTTGTTTTGGTCTTCTGATATTATAGATAAACGTAAACAGATATGTGTATCAATGTAATGTAGATAAGCCTGTAGAAACAGTTTAAAAACAGCATCCTGTTGCTAGCATATTTTCTGTTCAGTATTGAACATTTGTAATCAGTTATCAACTAAATCAGTTACCATTTTGCTATTGCTTAACACTCATGTTAACTGATGGGCTTCATGTACATGTATATTTTTATACAAAACTTTTTTATGAATAAATAATAATTAACTTTTTTCAACATCACTTGTCATCTTAAGCAGAGATTGTTTTTAATTTAACCCATCTGTGTGAAGGACAAAATATCCACACTTCAGAATTTCTTCTGGTCCTGACACCAAACTTAGACATTTGACAGATTGATTTCTGAGGTGGTATCTATCAAAATGTCTAAGTCTGGTGTCAGGGCCAGAGGAACCTTAATTGTTTGAACCCGAGCAGATTGAGCTTTGAAAAAAAATGTTTAGTCCTGTTTCACTGGGGCCAATGTAAAGACCCTAGAATTATTTACAGAAATACCCAGACTTGAATTCACAAACGTTGATTGCTTTTCCTTGGAAACTAGGAAAAGTTCTTTCCTGGATGGGGGAGTATTGTTATTCTGCTGAAATACTGGCCATTTCCTACATTGGCTTTTAATCAGTTGTACTCAAATTTTTTCATTGAAAATAAAGTACATTGTATAACCTAATTCTTCTACTTTCTTTACAGTCATCATGTTGCAGATCCATGTTTCGTCGGAATTTCAGTAAAACCACAGTCAGACCAGGAACACAGGCAAGATGATCATTAACTTTTAGTATAGGAAGTCCTAAGTTGTTTCTGTGTTGCAGTTTTCAAACTTCAAAAGTCCCTCCAAAACATTTCAGCCAATTCATAACCCGCAATATATGTACAGTACATTATTATTCTAGATGTCAAATGAAATACTTTACTAAAGTAAAATGCTTTTTTGTTAGAAATCACCTCTTTTCTTGAAACAGTAATTTCATTTTAGAAAAAATAAATATAGAAAACATTAAGAGGAATGTTGAAAAATTGAAGGATAATTCAGTTCATAATGTTCTTATGATAAAAGTAAAGCCATGCTTTTCAAAAGTTCTTTCATTTTCAATCTATTAACATTTTTAGATGACAGTGAGAGATGCCCTAAACTCTGCTATTGATGAGGAAATTCAGAAGGATGACTCTGTGTTTGTGCTTGGTGAGGAGGTGGCCGAATATGATGGAGCTTACAAAGTAGGTATAGTCTGTTAGTGGAAGCCTTCAACATACAATATTGTTCTATTCCTCAAGTTAAGGAATAAATAACTTGACAGATAAAATGTTATATTGTTTAAATACATAGCTTTGTGCATTGCATCATATATCATTTCTGTTTAAATAAAAATAATTTAAAAACTACTTGCATACATATACATCTTGACTGTATCATTTTCAATCCCTAGTTATCTTGTGAGCTTAAGTTGTCTAGTCAGATTTAATGATATTTTGCTTTGCCTCTAGTTCTGTGTATATATAAAATTAAAGACGTTATGTTTTCTTTTCTATTAAAAGCTTCCTTTTTGTAATATATATCAATATGTGTAGATCACAGCCTGTCTACATGAAGAAGTGATCAAATTATTATTCCAAATTCTGTTTTAATGGATCAGCTGTACATGTTGGAGTTAATACTGTAACAGCCAATAGTAGGACCCAGCCACTAATTTATTGCAAAATATCATCCTTTTAAAGTATTTGTGCAGATTTATATTTCAAAAGTAATCTAAAGTTTTGTTTCCATTGTTGAACTGATTTCTATAACAGAAAATGTAATCTATTTTAAGGTCACCAAGAATCTGTGGAAAAAATATGGAGACTCTCGTGTTATAGATACTCCTATCACAGAGGTCAGTTCCTTCATTTATATGATTTGTACTTCATCAGTGTAAACAACATAAGTATATTGCAACAATTAATTTATTCATTTTCTGTATATGCCTTGTAATGATCTCTGACATATGAGACCTTTTTGTACACCAATTATCTAATCTTTTTCTCTTGATTATTTTCCCCTTTCAATGACAAAAGAAGTGTAGTTGATTTTTTTATCAGGGCAAGTGAAAGTTTTCACTACTGCATACCGGGAAGTTTTCGCTGCATTTGAAATTTTGTCTTTTTCGAAATTTATACTAATCAGAGAGCAAATTCATCATTACAGCAATCATTTGTAAACAACATAATATACATTGTAATCAAATGTGAAGGGCAGATATATTATTGGGCGAAAGTTAATTAAGCCATCGACCAGCGAAAATTTTCCAGTATACAGTATTTACTATATCAATACAGCTTGGGGTATTAGAATTTTGCCAAATTGTTCGCAGGGAAGTACTCAAAATGTGAAATTATGCATCCTTGGTTAGTAGGCCATTTACACTGCTGTGCTTTTCAGATAAAACATACCAAGTGTTTAGTTGATGTTTATCCTACAATCCCTGTTAATTAATTGAAGGACAATCGGTTCATATTTGACTGTAGTGCCTGTTTTGTTACAGATGGGATTTGCTGGTATTGCAGTAGGAGCTGCTATGGTAGGTACCCCTATTTTGGAGAGTTCTTTAAGGTTATGGACATGCATATATATATATTATCCAATGAGTGATAGTCGATGATATTTATTCTAGTGAGTTTATCAATTACAAAATGAGCATCACGCAGATTGGATATAAATCATAATCCGAAATACCCTGTCTTCTGCATACACACATGCAAGCACACATACACTACACATACAGAGGCACATCCTTAAATGACCTTAGCTGTTAATAGGACGTTAAATAAGATTAACCCAAACTAAATCATAATCCATCTTTCCCAGTTGGACCACAGGGCTGTAACACAACCTCCAGTCTATATTATAAAATGCATAAATTAAAAACACCTTTATACAGACCTTTGGGTGGGGGTCCATATCAAGCCCCTGTGAGTTACATTTCAAAATCTTGTAGTAAAGATTGCTGCTTTTGCATATTTGGACTCGATAATTCATCTCAGAGTTTATATAATTTACATATACTACATGGTGACTGAGTGGTCAAGGGATCTGACCTTCAATGATCACTTGCCCTCCACCACTGGGTGGCAAGTTTGAGGCTGGTACTGGATGTAGGTCGTTGGTTTTTCTCTGGGCACTTCCGTTTTCCTCCACCACCAAAATCTGGCACATCCTTAAATTACCATAACTGTTTATAGAGCGTAAAACACAATCAAACCAAACCAAATTTTAAACAAAATCCTGAGTGCTTTTGTGGAATAGATGTTTTACTGGAATAGCTTTTATAAGCTCTTTATTTTTGCCTGTGTCTCCTTATAAATTAGGTACCTCTGATTAGCCCATTGTCTCATTAACTAAGCCACAAAACCCTGAAACAAACTTTATTTTGCTATCTTTCCTAACAGAATGGACTAAAACCTATATGTGAGTTCATGACTTTCAACTTCTCCATGCAAGCTATTGATCAGGTAAGCATTATTTATTGAAAAATAATTGATTGAAGGTTTTTTTCATGCAGGAAAATTGTGTGTTTAATTATTTTTCTATATTAAGTATAAATATGTAATCATGTTGGGTTTCCCAATTTAAATACATTTACTTAGAGTTTTCAAAATTTGGAAAATATCCTGGTTCTTCACTGAAGTACACATTAAATTCAAACTTATAGTCACTTTTGTTACAACAGTATAAACCTCGTTGGAGATGAAGACTGAATTTTTATTTTTTAGATTATCAACTCTGCAGCGAAAACCCACTACATGTCAGCTGGGGGCGTAAGTTTTTACCGTTTTTGAACCGAGTTCTTTTGACACACTTTATTTCTGTTTATATATCTTGTAATTCATTGTTGATCTATATTGTAGAAAATTATCTCAGTATCAAATTTTGAGAGAAATCTGTAGCTGTAACTTATTTCAATAGCTGTATTTTGTCTAAATACATCATACAATAACAATTATCTGAGGATAATTTTATCTGTGAAATATACTTCATATATATGAATATATTATTTAGGTGTTGTATTTTTTGGACAGCATTTAAAGTTTTTGTTCTATTTAAGAAATATATACAAGATACAAAAGAGATTAGGTCACAGAAAATACATTAACAGATTGAGGTATTATGCATATCCCTTTCCAGTGATTTTACAAGCTTTTTTCATCATTCCTATGCAATTTCGGAAGTTTTTTCTACAATGTCAAAAGAAAGATATCTGAAAAAGTGTTGGTCCTTTTTTTCTAGCTATAACAAAATAGAGTAACTGTAGAGAGAAAATTTGAGTTAGATGTAAAGCTAATCAGTACAGAAGTCACCCACATGAAACTTGAAAAGTTACGGTTTTATCCCGATTTAGATCTCTACCGTTTATTTGTTTTTGGGTTTAACATCATCTCAACAGGCGATATGATATCATGCACTTATTGATACACTAAAAAAAACACCTCAGCTTTCTGAACTTTACAACAATGTAGGTTCCTGTCCCAATTGTGTTTCGCGGACCTAACGGAGCTGCTGCCGGTGTTGGTGCCCAACATTCACAGTGCTTTGGTGCCTGGTACAGTAGCTGTCCTGGACTCAAAGTTATCTCCCCTTACTCCTCAGAAGACTGTAAAGGACTGTTAAAGGCCTCCATCAGGGATCCCAACCCAGGTAGCCAAGCTTGTATGATACAAGATATATATATCAATTTCCCTGTTATGTTGTTATCCTTTTAGAGATATACATTCAAAACTTGGTTCAATAGACAGGTATAGGTCAAATGAAAATAAAGAAAAAGAGTGACTTTTGGAAGTGCTCTGCCTTTAATTTTACTTTCGATTTGTTCCTCCAAGACTACTTCTCACTAAAGAACACCTCCTTAAAGCTGTACCTGATTTCTGTACCTGTGTAGACATATAATTTCCTATGGTTAAATTGATATTCCTTAATCAGTGACGGTTGGTTATCAATGCAAAAGGGTAACTTTAAAAAATTGAGATTAAAAAAAACTAATCCCTGGGAATTTGAGGAATCTGTTTCTCCTTTAATCTTTTTTTAAAATATGTTAAATAAATTGTTGTAATTTTACAATTGTACAATTCTATTACCTGGTAGCTTGAACAATATACCTGTTAGTAATTTTAAAAAATATATCTATTTTTATTGGTGTCAATTAATTACTAAAATATGATAAATAAAACTGGTTTTAATTAATTCATTGTTCGGAGCTATTTGAATGCCCATATATAGTCTGACACTCATATTCATAGCTTGACCAATGAATATTATCCAATGTCAGAGGCGACCAGGAAAAATCTGTGAAGGTGGTAAGACACAGTAGTGTGTCGACACTCTGTTACTATATTATACGCCCGTCGAAGACGGGGACGTATTATGTTATCACGTGAGCGGGCGGGCGGGCGGGCAAACGATGTCCGCTCGATATCTCGAGTAATTATTAACGGATTAACTTCAAACTTCACAACAAGGTTAATTACCATGAAACCACGGACAAGTTCGATAACCGCCATTATCCGACCATAATTACTGGAGTTATTACCCTTGGTTTCATTAATGCGATGCATGCGTTCCATGATCTTGTATTGCACTCATTGATCTACCAGTTATGTTGAATGAATTAATATCAATTACTCACAAATACTTCATATATTTCAATTATACAAACAACTGCTCATTCAATGTGTGACGGGCGTATTATATACCGCTCGCGGTAACCTTGTTTAATGTAGCATTTATCATAGATATGAAATGTGAAGTTTTAGGATGATACTGTAGAAGACAATTATCTATTCAGTTAAACCAATATTAACTCATTCACCCCTACATTTTTAAACTGGACTTGTCCAGTCTTAGATTTGGTAAAGTTCAAATGTGACTTTAGGGCTGAATGGGTTAATATTGTGTTAACTGAATAACTGCTTATCTAAACCATCTGTATGTCTCCCATTTGATTCGGATAATCGGCTCTTTACTGTATATACAGGAACATTGAATAACAAGTGATAAAAATAATCCTAATATTCCTTATGTGCTTTCTTGCAGTTGTCTTCTTGGAAAATGAACTTTTGTATGGTACCGCCTTTGAAATGTCCGATGAAGCATTATCTGATGAATTTGTGCTTCCTATTGGCAAGGCTAAAATTGAACGAGAAGGTAATAGATCAACCTGCTACATAATGTTAACCTTGTTAAATCCAACTTGTACAAGTTGACGACTAATTAATTCCTACTTTGCAAGGATCAAGCATGGTAACTGTTTATAATCTCTAAATTGTTTACAGGTAGACAGTGTTAATAATAGATAAGGTCTGCATTTCTTGACCTCTTAATGGCCGAAACGTGGTCGTGTGATTCCACAAGTCCATATAATCACATAATTCATTTTAAAAAAGCCCATAATAGATCATAATATCACTTGTCAAAGGCTTGAGATCATTTATGTAGAATTATTCTGCATGTTTCATCAACAATTCATGTTAGATCAATACATTTGAGTAGATCCTCCAGTTTGACCGAAGATTTATACAGTGCGAAAATCAGACTTTATCAATCTCCCATGTCTTACAGGTAAACACGTCTCCTTGGTAACCCATTCCAAGTATGTAGGACTTTGTCTGGATGCTGCCAAAGAGTTGGAAGGTCAAGGGGTCGAGTGTGAGGTATTGTAATCTAGTCATTGTTTACGGATGGTCAAAGGGTCAATTGTTAAGAACTATACTTTGCTCTTTTATTTTGCTGGGCTAAAAGCTGTGAGTTGCATAACAAAAAATGTTTGAACTATATGGGTATTCGTTTTGTATAAGACCTGTTTATGCATTTGTCATGTCCTTATAGCAATATAAATATATAGCAATCTTACTTCCGGCAGTTTTAATTTGCATTTATCATTTTACTGTAACATTACATGATTAAACACCCAATGATATTGTACATGTACTTGTATAGGATTAATTCTTGTAGGGTAAGGGTTCTGTTTAATGACGAAAATACCCGTAAAATACACAAAACTGTGGACTCCATGGATAAATAAGCAGCAAGACAATGGTGTCATGTTGACTGTATACACTGACTGTATGAATAACTATATTTGAACAGGTGATCAATCTGAGAACGCTACGTCCAATGGATACTCAGGCAATTATAAAATCTGTGATGAAGACCAACCACTGTATAACAGTAGAAGGAGGATGGCCGCAGTGTGGCATCGGCTCGGAAATCTGTGCCACAATCGTGGAGAGTAAGTCTGATATAAACTTCTCCTTAGCGATCTCAATTATTGTATGTTTTGATGTCGTTTTACCTTTGTCTGCTTCCCTAAACAACGGTAACTTATAGATTGTATTGATCGATGGTTGGTCATAGGTTTGTAATACATCATACTAGGATACCTATTAATTGATAATTGGAGGAAAACATCTTTCTAAATGTTGGTCAGAGCAGTTGTCCTATAATCTGTATACAAAATCTTTATTCATTTGCTGTGTGGGGGATACTTCATACCTAAAATCTTATGTGCTCATATAGAAAAAGCACTGAAATCCAGTTTCATGTGAAGCATTTTGTTTTAACCAAGAAAACGAATTTGAAATATTGATTAATGTCAGGAATAATCTGTTGAGGGTCTTTGATATCATAATTCAATAGTTGTACTTTTTAACTTTTCTATTTTTGGAATAGGTTAGTTTAATTTTAATATTAAAACAATAATGATTCAGTGTGCGATATTGGCAGCAGTTTTGTAGTCCAAAACTATGAAAAACTCTGTCTAGGTTATTTTAATAGAAATAAACAATTTCATCACATCGTTGTACAGGTAAACAATCCAATTCACTCACTCAGTCATAGCTTGACAAAGGGACCAGTCGGTCTTGAAACGTTGTGACACGTTTACTATGTACATTGTTTGTGTATATAGTAAAAGTTTGATAGTAATACAAAATGCAGTAAAATTTAATACTCGTCACAAAGTAAATGGCGGTGGGCAATTGTACATTCAACGTCTATAAAAGTGATATTGATCCTTCAGGTCCTGCCTTCAACTATCTGGACGCCCCTATACTACGTGTGACGGGAGCAGATGTACCCATGCCCTACGCCAAATCCCTCGAGGCTGCTGCTCTACCAGAGATACAAAATGTCATCAAATGTGTTAAAAAAGTGCTGAATATTCCTTGATATTCATTTCTGGACAATTGACAATTTTAAGTATTTGAAGAGACTACTGTAATATGAATTTCTGTAGATACAAGTGCTGGGCTGTTATCAACCTTTTAAAATGTAAAATAAAAAAAAAAAACTATTACATGGAATTTGTGAAAGCAAAAAGTTTGCATTTAAGGTTATTGGTAGTGTAACATTTCGGAGACAAGCTGGGATTATTTAAAGGGATGTATACAAATACAAATGTATTTTCATTAACACACAGTGCAATGATCAAAATTATTTACATATCATTAAACTTATGATGGTAGTTATAATTATCCAATTAACTCTCTAAGACAGTTCTAGTGACTGCCGTTGTTAAGGTCAGTGAAGAAGTTGTACCAACAAGACACAGAAATTCAGTAAAACTTCTTTATACTGCCAATAACTGTCCAGTGAAATGTTGGTGTTATTAAGAGATTTGTCGATACACTGGCTGTGACATCTAAAGGAATCGTTGAGAAAATTGGAACTTGGGAAAATATGTTGACTGTTTGTGAGACGATAAAAGAAATCAGGGGCAGTAATTGATAACGAGGATTTATTGTTATTATTGCATAACAATAGGCATATCCTTGTTAATAGTAGCCTCATGTTAACCTGAAAATTATATTTCCACATTAAGGTTGGTAGATATTTATCCTTAATTATTAACATTTTAATATATGTGTGGTTTTTTCTTCGTCTAAATTTTGCTGGTAGCATGATTTAGTTTTTTCTCAAGATTAAAGTTTTTGTTTTTTTATCTGAAAGTGTTTTTTTCCAAAAAATTCTGGCAGCATGAATAAGATTTTTTTTCCTAGATTAAACTTTTATATTTATCTCAAGTTTTAGAAAATGTTTCACTGCACTAATAACAGACTACACTGCTTCCAATTGTGTTTACATTTATCAAACTCAAAACAAAGTTAACAAAACAAATGTATAAAATCACTTTGTACACAGTTTCTATATATAAACAGTGAATGTAGTGGGATATACCAGCTAAGATCTCATTTTCTTTCAAATTACCAGTAGAGGTATCCAAAAGAATCTCAGATTGCTTGTCAAACTGGATACACAATTTCCAAAAGCCCAAGACTTTTGTTGATTCAGATGGACACATTATTATTTCCGATGTACTATACTCCGATATTTATGTATTGATTTCCACCCCAAGTGATGTTAGTTTAATATATCGATTCAGATACATATGATAGTTGGGTGTATGTATTTATTTGTTTGTGTACTTCCTATAGCAGAGGTATAATAATGCTTTTTTGTTGCCTTTGAAATGTATAGATTGCAATTATATTACAGCGCTTTTTGCGTGTTATTTTTTTGTCCAGAGAATGTAATGTTTTCTTGGCAACATTAAATCTCAGAATACTCGGAAGTCATTGGTGACAACCTAGTATATACGTAGTTGCTTTGTATACCTTTGCTTTGAAATGAGAAAATCGTTACCGGTAGATATTTATGTATATCATTTCATATACATTGATACAATGTACCAGACATCTTTTTCATTTAACAAAAAGAATACCAACGATACCATACAGTATTTAAAAAATATCAAAATTACTGTGTACAATACGCTGTAAAAAATCACATTGAAACCAGTGAGGAACATCAGATTTGGTAATGAGCAAGGTAAGAACAATGTGTTTTAGCCATTTGTTTTATGTGTAAGTTTTGTTTTATTTATCCGTTTAAGTTTTCAACATCATAAAATGAATATTTTAGAAACCAAAAAGTCATTCAAGAATTTCTTTTGTTTCATTATATTTTTGTGCATAGTGCCCTCGTAGTCACTTTGGTTATAAGGTTGTATTAAAATTTAATGTAAAAACCCAGTAAAACTTTTTAATAGAATGTCTGATTAGTAAAACGTTATAACAGTGTCTGCTAGCTTACCTGTTATTCATTGCTGTCGGCAAACATATTGCACATCTGTGACCTTCAAAGTGTGTCAAGGTCAAATGAATTTAAACAAACTTGATAGCAAACATATTAACATTACAAGTAAATATAACTACATATTGTTGATCTTTGTTGGAAGATTTAAACTTATTTTACTTGGTGACATTCAAAGTTATTGAAGGTAATTTATTGAGAACTTTCACACAATTATCCTATGGGTCAAGACAAAGAAAGTGGGTCAATGTCAATTTATTCAGACTAACTCCTTCCCCCAACATGCCACGCCAAGACAAATACCATTATTCTAGACCTCATGAATCTAGAGAAAAATCTTATTTATATTAATCTGTATCACAAATTAAACCCCAATGACCTTGAAAGTGGGTCAAGGTCATTCATTCAACAAAGTTGATAGCCCATCACCCCAGCATGCTATAAGCCATACACAGTACTCTACACCTTATGCATCTTTAGGAAAAGCCTCTCAGAAGATTGTACCATTCGACCCCTGTGATCATGAAAGTGGGTCAAAGGCTTTCATTTGAACAGACTTTATAGTCCTTGATGCAAGCAAGTTTCTCACAAAATAACATTTCTCTAGGCCTTATATGCATCTCTAGTAGATAGCACTTGGCCGAACCATAACTTTCAAAACATCAAAGATGTCATGATGAAACTTGATAATAAATAGATTTTAGTTTAGACTTGCATCTTTTTAGCCCCTAGCATCACTGACGAGTCCTAAAAGAACCAAACAGCTGTATGATGCAGTGCAATTCATTTTTGACATACTGTATCTATGTATTACTAAATTTTAAAGGTTCATCACTTGTGTGCGACGTTCATCTTTTAATGTACCTGAAACAGTCACAGAAGGTGTGCAATGCATTGTCATAAGGTCATGCATTGACTGTAATCTTTACCTCAAGGTCAAACGTCAATAGGTACCAATTTCCTGTGAAATCTCATCCAGCAATAGCTTAACTGTGAAAGTAGCCCGAGTTTCCTCTGGCCCTAACACCAGACTTAGACATTTTGACAGATAGATGTCTGGTGTGACATTTATCTGTCTTGAGTAAACTTTAAAGAGACCGGCATCACTCACTGAAGGTGTGCATTGCACTGCAATTAGGTCAGAGTGACCTTGAACTCAATGATAAATGTGCAAAATTTCCAAGAATTTCTAAGGAAGTCTTGCCTGGACAATTTCTTTTTTATCCGTTGAAGATGTTTTCATGAAACATGAAATATACCTTCTACAGTCAAAAAAAGATGAAGGGTACATTCTTATTAACCCTTTCACCACTATAGACAATAATGGACTTATCGTTATTAATGTATGGTAGAGTATATTAAAAGTACCTAGGGGTGAAGGGTCAAGTCAAGAAGAACCTTCCCCTCAAGGGAGAAAGGGTAGATAAGTTCAAAATTTTCAGTGAAGTCCTGATTTGGATGTAAATTTTAAATCATTGAAGATATTTTGATGAAATTTTAATAATACCTGCATCACCAAAAGAAGGTGTGCAGTTCACGGCATTAAGGTCCTTCACTATGACCTTCACTTCTAGGTCCAAAAAAAGAGTAAAGCAAGTATGCATAATGGCTGATAAGGCCAAGGAGACGCATCTTTTTTGTGAACAAAAACAAATCTCTGGTTAGGATGTTATAAACATAATTTGACCTAAGATTTTGAGAATGGATTAAGGTCGTTTATTTTAACAATCTATGTAGCTCTCCAATCAAGCAAGTTGTAGACCAGGTATCAATATTCTGCGCCTTGGGAATCTTGAGAAGACGTCGAGATGATGCCAGATGGATGTTGGATGTAGTGTCAAAGGTGAGCCAAAATAAATAACTTGCAGCACAAAGCTAATTTCTCATTTCGAGATTAATTTCAGTTACTTTTACACTATGTCACCTGTTTGAATAATATACTGCAATCTTAGAATGTGATTTCACATAGAATGTCTTTTGTTAAAGTAAATGATTTAATCACATGAATGTGAGCAAATGTTTAAAAAAAAAAAAGGTCTACTTTTGTGCGCTGAAAGAAATATAAGGTAGACAGTAAGACTGTTTTACACTGCATCACATTCACCTTTTCTGGATTAAAGGTGATGTAAATAAACATGCAGGTGTAAACACAGGTACCCGTCCTTCAAAGTGGCATGTTTTCTTCCCGCCACAAATAATGCATCTTCAATACTCCAGGGGTTACGCTCTCTGCACCCCAGGAATTTGTCGGCAAAATTGACTGTACACAGCTAGCTAGTTGATTGGTCTCGGGTTAAAAAACCCACTGACCAATGGCTAGGCTGATTCCCTTCCTTTGAAGATTAAGGAGCAGTGACGCCTAACTTTAAAGCCAGTAAGTTTTACCGTTACGCGACCACTAGATTCTTTTGATGTACATCACAGAATCAAACTAGTCTTCTTTTCTCATCCACAAGATGGCGCACACTGAGCCTTTGATTTTACTATGACATATTCGAGGGGTGTAGAGAGTGCAAGTGAGCATACGTAGCCTCTGGATATCAAGGATACAAATAACGGGAAGTTCCCGCAACATGGTGTTTTGCAGAACTTCGAGACTGCCCATTGTAAACTTTGACTTATTCAGTCATTTGCGACAATAACATGTACATGAATTTAATATAGGATTCTTCTAATTACCATATTTTGGCAAGACTACACATGGATTTCAAGGAGTATTTTCGGTTAGTATTTGGCTTTGAGATATCCACAGCTTCTTATCAGTAACCACACTAACGACTAGATGGAAAAAGACCCTACAACTGAATACGAAAAAAAGTTTGCCAACTACACAAGGAACTAGCTTTTTGAAGCCTGATTAGTTAAATGATGAATTAACAATGTCAATCTTATCATATTTACGGAGGGGGGATCATAATTTGCATAAATTACAAAACATTGGAAAATTATCAAATATTTAAAACAAAAATATCACGTGAACATCTGCATTTCTGACTCATTAAGTTCATCAGGTACCTTGATTTTGTTGACATATTTTGAAATCAGATATTTTCATGGGGGCCAAATTTTGTGGTTTCCCGTCAAAACACCATTTCGTGGATTACAAGTACCCATTCAAACAGAGAATTGCTTTATATCAAGCTTGTTATTACTTTGTGGACCTGTGAAGATTATCCACAAATTAGAAACCCCACCAACATGAGTGATTTTACAGTATTCCAGGGGTGCAGAGAATGTAAGTGATCAGTGTATTATATAACACCTGGAATTTCGAGGATAGGCCAATGTATAATAAATCAACAACATTAATAAAGAAACAAACATCTTTTTGGATTAAAATATCTTTTTATTTTATACCTTTAGGATATATATATACAAAAATGTAACCTTTCCTAACAGGACAACCTGTACAAGTAATACACTCGACTGTTCATCTTTGTCATTACATTATCTGTAGTTCGACTATGATCTTTCATGAGATGATAATATGTAATGATTTTCTCTAATGAATTTTGTTGAAAATTTGCACCAAAATGCTACTACATATTGCTTGTAAATGATGGTAATTAATTATATGACCTAGGTTCCTTCAGGAACATGTAAATAAACATTGATGACTGAATACTATTTTATATAATACTTGTTTCACAAGTTACAATCTGGCATGTACCAGTGCTAAATTTGGATATGTCACTTTTCCCTTCCCCTTCTTCCCTGCGAACTACCATACCTGGAAATCTTAGTTATCTGGATCACAAACTGACCACAGGTATACAGAAATCTCCATTGTGTGGATCGATCTTCAAGAATAACACGAATCTTGTTTCAAATGTTAAATAAAATTAAAATATCATCCTACACCCTTAAAACAGATTTTGTTACAATCGTTAACTGTTTTATCACAAAATGAACCAGATTACATGTCACAGGTATTTTAATTTAACAGAAACTGCTAATTAGATAACGATAATTTTGTACATTTGTACTTACTCACACACTTCAACAACCTACATTTTGAAGCCTGATTGTACACAAACCTCTGCAGAGAATATATATAAAAAAAAAAAAAAAAAAACCTTGAAAGTGCTCTGATGTAAAAACGTATGCAGAGTTTTACTTGATACTTTTAACACTATTCACCAATACAATAACTTTGTTTTCAATGTTTGTGGAATATCTAGTAATGAACTGAAGATATAGAGTAAAAATAATTTGTACTTATACTCAGATATGAATAAAAAGATCAGATTTGTACTTGTATAAATGAAGCTTGACTTGCCTTTCTGTTATCAAATAACAGAGTGACCTGGTCACTTTAAAAAAATCTATCGGTTCTTAATATTTTCTATCGGTTCTTAATATTTTTTTAAACTAGAAAACAACTTTTGTACTAAACAGTCAAATTAGCCTAGAAATCATAGAAGCCGCCAAGAAATATGAGAGAAAAATGCTATTTTACTGGCAAGCTAGCTTTTCCAGCAAGTATAACCCTTTGACTTGCTCAATAGTTACGCAGGATCAGAAGCTGCAGTCAGCTGGTGGGTCGGTGCCCTAACCTTTTATAGTGTATTTTGAGAAACACTTGTAAGTTTGCCGAGTATATATTATCAGTCCGGGGCTATCATACTACATGGAGGTACATGTATCTGATGGTAAATAGTGCTGAGGACAACAGTCCGCGTGACAGGTTCAGTCAATCACTGCTGATAGGAGAGGAGAAATTGACATGTGTTAACGGTAAAAATTTAGGGAGGGTGCAATAGTTATGACAATAACATAATAAGCTACCAGATACATTGAACAACAAAACTAGAAATACTGGCAAAAACAGGTTCTAAAATCAATAGTCCTTGAAAAGGTATTCAAGCAATAATTCATGTTTATCTTTTACTGCAGACTTGACACTGCAGTTAATTGAAGGAATTTAAATGATTAAATTAATGATCTTCACATAAACTATATAACAACAAAATCATCTTTTGTTTCGACTCCCAGTAACACTGGCGCTGTTAGAGCTATTGATCTGGGAATGGGCGGCAACAATTGAACTAGACAGGGACGATAGAATCTACGTCAGACAGTTTCTCGTATCCTTTCCCATTTCCCATTTGCATAGGTAATGCAGTCACTGAAAAGTATCTCGCATACCTCCACATTATGATGGAATCTTGACTGGAAACAGTCTTGAATATTTACAGATTTAATATGTATTTCTACTTTCACATCAACTTCCTAACGAAAATTATATATATATATATATATTTAATATTGATTAAACAAAGAAATAACCAACCATTTTCAGTTGGTAATTAAAAACAACAGATGATGCCCTAACTGTGTCATTCTCTGTACATCACAATGCACAACAAAATTATCTACACTTTGGACGACAATCACATTATATTCCACAATGTTTTAAATGTCATAAAAATATTCTACACAAAGGAGTTAATAGAAGCACACAGACCTTAATATGAGAATCAAACAATAAACTACTGAAGTACCAAAGAGTACTTGTGACTGGCCACAGCTTCCGCCATTAATAGGCGGTATATGTATGCTGTCATCATTAAGGGTACATGCTACCTTACTGTGATACTATTCTTTAATCCAAAAGAGCTCATCCCTTTAATAAGAAACACGCAAAATCTATCATTTTCCAATAATTAGGAATAGTAATCTGAAACTTTCAACTGATGGTTCATTTTGAAAAATCCACAATTATCAAAAGATTTGGTAAGGGAGAAAACTCTTATACAAATGACATTCAATGTATAAAATGTATAAGGTATCATACACCCTTAAATCCTCCTCCTGTCTCTTCATCTTATTCTGTCTTTGCGTATTGCAGAGTTATCTTCTCTTGTGAGCAGGTATGGATTGTTATGTCATTGGTTTGTGTGAGAAAATTATGTCGTTTTTCTCAAAAATTGATGACGTTCCTCTCACAAACAAATGATGTAGCAATCAATACCTGCTCACAAGAGCAGATAACTCTGCAATACGCAAAGATGGAATAGAGGGAGGACACTTTTGAGTACCAATTACCTTGACAGGGAGATTTATCACAACAATTTTAGATGATAGGACACATGCACCGATGACAATAAAAAACACTTCTTTTATCATAATAATCATTACAAGTTTTCTATATATGTAACTATGACGCATGTCGTGTACGCGACAGCTTGAGGCTATTCAAGAATTAACCATAAAAGAGGGGTGAGAGGCACTTTTTCAAAGGCCTCCCCTCCATCAAATATTTAAACTGATTTAATCCATGGTAAACTGGATTTATTCCTGCACCAACATACTCGCTACATTAACTCATTCACCCCTGATGACACATTTGAATTCTTCCAATTCAAAGGTTGGAATAGTTTATTATGAAATTTCGGGGATGAATAAGTTAATACGGGTGCCTCAAACCTCCCAATATGATTAATTATAGAATAGCCCTCATCAAATATGTATTATACTTCCATGTTGGCTAGAAATGACAAGGCCCAGAGAGCCTGCATTATTCACCTTGATATTTAAACAATATTGTTTTCCTTTTACACAGTAAATACTTTTTTTCCATTTTGGGCCAACCATGGTGATCATCCTGGTAGCATGACTGTGTTCGTCTTTCAATGGATATTTGGTTATATGGTGGGGATCTCAACAGTTTCTAAGCTTTGACCCCTGACCAAGTCCCAATGGGGTTGACAGGACCCATGGAGTCCAGCAGTAATGTCAGCACGAGCATAGCATCTCGTAATGCATAGCAATTGTATATAGTCAAAGGGATGGGGGTCTAAACCATTTCCTTGTTATGACCCTGGGATAAATTTCCCAATTTCTAAATGTCTAAGCGAGGGTCACCACCTGAAGATGCTTCCAAACAAACTTAATCACTTAGTTCTAGAGGAGAAATTACTTAAATGGTACAATAACTGTGTTCTTATCTTATACCCACCTATTACATATTGGGTTATAGGGTGGGGATCTCAACCATTTTAGGGTTATAGGGTGGGGATCTCAACCATTTCTAAGTTTCAGTTTCTTTTTGGCCCTACCCCTCTATTTGTACCATTTTGAATTCCAAACACCAAAAAATGTTTCAATTATACATTTGTTTATGGTTGATATCAATCACAAAGCGCTGTAGCCGTTACTGATAGTGATATGGCCAAATTACCTCTTTTTGAACCTCCAAAACCTAATGTTATTTCAAGACAACTTCGTTGAAATTACATTCAGAGGCTCAAAAGAATTTGGTTGAAAGAAACGTTTGACAGATGTCAGATGTAGTGGTGTGGCATACGCTCACCTTGATCATTCGGAATAACAGAGCTAAAAACAAATATCAGGTAAAACTGTAAAGTACTTTGGATCAGTATCCTGCACCCCTGATAAGCATTTTTTTCAGATTGTGTTCATATTAGTATCTAACAGATTTGAGAATTAACTTATTCACCCCTGAAGACACATTTGAACTCTTCCAACTCAAAGGTTGGGAAAGTTCATTATGAAATTTCAGGGATGAATGAGTGAAAGCACTACACTGGCAATCTGATATCAAAAATTTCACATCACAGAGTTAAAATTCATTTAGTTTTATCAAATAAATCTTGAAAGTATTAGTTATTATACATAAAATGATGCAATTCAACAACAAATTAAATTTCTAAATGGCACTATCAATTCAGGCAATTTTATAATCTCAGATTAATCTAGCCCATAAAATCTAACTAAACTCTTTCTAAATGAATTTTAACCAAATTTCACCAAGTGGGGAGAATTTCTCTGCACAAACTTAAGTTTTGTTTGAATCGATTGCAAGTAAACAGTACAATGAAGAACATTTAAAAATGAATTAGTGAATACAATTATTACTGAAAACTAATTGTTGATGAATTAAAAGATATCTGTCAATTTTACATTTTTTTTACTCTGAAGTTCCACTTTCCAGACCAATTAATTTTACACATGTTCAGAGTTATATCTAATGAATTTTTCAAGAACCTCATAAACAAATATACAGTTGTAGAACTAGAAACCAAACAACAATAAGGGTAGTAACATTACAGGTAAGCAAGTATCACAAAGTCATTGTTAGTTATAGTCATTCTGTCTGTTAATACTTGGTATAGGACTTTTAAATGTTTTTAAATATTGAAAGTGGTTATCTCAAGTTTTCACTTTTTTTTCTACAATCAAAATTAAGGATAAAACCTGAATTTACACTCATATCTTGACAAAAGAAACAGACTTTTCCGAAAGCTCGTCAAGTAAGTTTTCAATTCCTGTTTGTGTTTATACCAAACTGATGAATCGTATTCCGAAAATTGTTCAAAACTTAATTCTGCTTTCGTTTACAGAAGCAATGCTGCAGCAAATCATTACGAAGATATTGTAAAACATTCTCCCCCACCCTAACCCCGAATATTGCAAAAAAAAAAGATCTCTTCAAATTTGAATCTAACGGATTATAACAGTCACTTTTAAAATTGTTGAACTTGTGCCGCCGCCAATGTCACTACCCAATGATAAATATAATGGCAAAAAAATCACATAGCAGATTACATCATTCACAAACTTATACATGCACAGTTAATATTTTTCTCTCTGAATTTTATTACATACAAGGCACTACTAATGTACAATGTACAATTTTATATCACTTGATCCTTCATCATTCTTAGTATGACAAACAATATTGATTTGTAGAAACAAATAAGATATATATATACAAGATGATATAGCACCACGGAGCACTTATGAGCCTATGTCATCTCGAGCAATGAGCGATGGTATGGGTGGGATAGTGATGCCATGCTGTTATTCGAGGGCAGCAGGGGCCTTGTATTTTTCTTAGACGTGGGAAAGCGATCGTGGTAAAGCTCCAGGCGCAGATATTTCACCGTCACAAGGCGACCTGCAGATAAAATCGGCACACAATTCATTAGGGATTTCAGCAAAAAGTGAAGAAATGCAATAATGTAGAATCAACAATCTTTAATCCAGGACCCATATATCAAATGAGAAGACAATATAAGGCACTATCAAGCCAGGAATACACTAAATAGAAAATTGAATATATAATGTATTTATCAATTATGGACTTTTGGCGAGGTTGATACGTTGTTATATAGACCTGTTTAGTGATATAGACCAAGCACACAGTCTGAGGTCAATATTTCTCTGTAACAATGTCCTCAATTTTTATATTACATATCATGTCAATCCAAATAGTGAAAATCATCGGTGCTTTTTTGAATGAAATATTTAAATTTAAAAACATGAGGTAAATATAGTCCCATTCAAGACAAAAAAAGAAATAGAAACCTGGGGTATTTATGGTTTATATTGGCGAACCGGAGACCAGGGATAAGCCAATTGGAATGGAGGAAAACAACGCCATACGTATACGTAATCTGTTATTGACACTCCTATAAACTATTTGTTCCATTTTTGTTGATATGGACCTAGGTCTGTAAGCCTTCGTCCATTATTATTCAATTAAATTCAAATAAATATGTAATGTAGAAATATAACCTCAGGTCAATCATTCGACGGTAAATCTGATTTACTACATCACTGGACAGGTAAATTTACTATACAACAGTGACCACAGGAAGTTTCACACATATGACTTAATACATATTTTTATTGTGAAAACTTGCTCATTACAAAATCAAATATGTCTCCTGGCAATAAATTGTCTCATGAACACTAAACTTTTAAATGTTATAGATCTCGCTAGGGAAAATGTTTCATACAAGTGTTCTTTTCAACGATATCACGCAATAATTTGAACAGTTACGCCCCCTTATTAACTGTGTGCCAGAAGCAACCGATAAAATATCAGTAGGCGTACGTATAGCCTATATGTAGATGATCAGAATCACTTCAATCCCAGTTTAACACTTCTGTGTAAGATACATCCAAGCGTTACAGGTCACTGTGTACTTACCGTCAAACCACCAGCCATGAAGTGAACGATACACCTGGTAGGCAGTCTCACAGCTGTTACACTTCATGTACACACAACCCTGTTAACAGACAACAAAGCTCATGTACACACAACCCTGTTAACAGACAACAAAGTTATACTGACGTCACAATCATAAATACATTTACTCAATCTAGTACACAGTGAAACTTGTCTTTATCAATATGTCAGAGATCATCTGCTCGGATATAAAACAGTATGTCAGTTAAGCCAAGTTTACAAGACACTTATCAATAGGGACTATTAACATTACAATTTACGATAGATCCTGCAGTCAGGTGTCCGTGAGGCCACGTTTCACTGTAACTTATGAAGGATAGCCCTTATGTGAAAGATTGTATCTAGCATTGAGAACAAAAAGGGCTGCCAACATACTAAAGGTTGTTGACAGTAAATCATGACGAATCAACCATTTATTGATCATCCACAGTAAATTATGAAGAAATGCTCATATTATGAACAACAAATCCGAGAATGTAATAGACAGTCACATTTGTCATAGCAACCAATGTTTTATTAGATCAGGAAGCTCAAATTTCTACAAAGCTGTCTTCGGCTCAAAATACATAACTGAGCAACTAATAGTAAATCTAGAACTATCAAATAAATTGTATTTGTTTCAGAGTTTTCATATATAAGTCATACACTGTGAAATGACTATTTTCATTCGGTTTTTAATTTCATTGATTTCGTGGGCAGTCTTCATCAAAGAATGTATAGGTCCAAAAAGTAATTACAAGTTTGATATAAAGCAATTCTCCAATTGAGTGGGTACTCGTAATCCACAAATTAATTTATGCATCACCCATATTTGCGATGAATATGATCTAATGTAGACAACAGAAGTTATATGTTTTCTACTAACCTGACTGGAGGCCCTGTCCACAAAGATATGTAGGATACCGGTGATTCCCTTACACTTTTCTAGTACAGCATCCTGGACATTCACATCCCAGTCGTCTGCAGTCTCTCTGTAAACACATAACAGCACAACTCACAATACTATCAGGAATGCTCTAATCAGAATAACATGGGGTGTCCATAAACAAGCTTATCCGAGTTCGGTGTACGTTTTCTGGTGATTGATCCGGCCATTAACTGTCATATGGCCCAAGGTTCGATTCAACAATTTCTGAATTACACCAAAAAATTCTATAAAACAAATAAAATGATGGGAATATGCTACCCAAAGTAATGTGTATCTGTTATTAAGGTCATAGTGTATTGATAAACGGAAATAGGAAGTACATCCCTAGTTGAAAATCCAATGTAGGGAGACAGTATCACAATTTCCGCATATTCTAATGTTTGATATTAAACTGATGAATATTGTATGTTTATTATTGACAGAACAGTGTGTCCTCTTAATATTAAAGTATTTCAAAGCAATCCAGGCATTAATTCAGGTGGTTTTTTTTATCAGAGTCACATGTGTCCATTTTTCTGTACTGCAGGAAACCGGCTACCTATTTCACTACTGTGAAGTTTTTCAAGAAAGATAACTCTTTACATGCAATTACTATGTGTACATGGTTTTATAATAAAATGTCAATTTTTAATCGTTTATAGATAATCAATTTTATAAAATTTCAGCATTTATTAAATTGATATACATTAATGCAATACTAATCTATGTCTGTATCATTTTTATTGATATTATTTTGCCAAAAATTGTTTCTTTCATTTATTTTTCAATATTCACTCCTTTTTACATAAATTTCCGTTTAAAATCCTTAAAATTCTGACAACCTATATTTTTTTTGTGGCAGAAAATTTTCTTTACTTCAAAGCAACATAACTACAAAATTTTAAGAAATTCTACTGAGAAATGTTGACACAATCCTATTACCTTAATGATAAAGTATTGACTGGGTGGTTTACGATGGATAAAGAATTCCGAAAGTACAGACAATATACTTTCGTCCAGTCAAATTTTTGCCCTTCCACAGTAAAATCCATTTTCGCCCAATATTAAATCTGCTCTTTACTTTTAGTTAGTATGTGTATTATGTGGTTTACAAATGTTCATTGTAATGATAAATTCGCCCTCATCACGGAGGGTGTAAAAGGTGTAAATTAAACTGGACCAAAAATTTCCCAGTATACAGTTGTGTATTTCATTCTGTACATGGCCACTGTGTTTCACTTACACATCAGCATCAAACATGTTGCGGATTTTCAGACACGGAGTTGGGCTATACTGGAGAGTGCTTCCTGCTGCTACCTTGTTCTCTCCAAAAGCTGAAATAATATTCAAAATGACAAACTTTTCTTTTCATCTTCTATATAGATTAAAATAAAAATTCCATGGAGGTAGATGTGTCACCTATTTAAGCTTCGGATGAACAATCGCATATTCCGTCTTTGCGTATTGCAGAGTTATCTTCTCTTGTGAGCAGGTATTGATTGTTACGTCATTGGTTTATGTGAGAAAATTCAGCGTTTTCTCAAAAATTGATGACGTTACTTTCACAAACAAGTGACGTAACAATCAATACCTGCTCCTCACAATACGCAAAGACGGAATAACATGAATTGATTTAATTTATTTGTGATGATTGAATAATAATCTGAATTACATTAACCATTATTGATCAAATCGGAACAGCCTCGTGAAATATTAGGCATCCTGCTTCAAGAGTAGAGTAATTTTATACCAGGCAAGATTTGTAGCAATCGAACCGTAATTCTTCGAGAGATATATTCTTAGATCCAACAGCAAATCAGACAGCAGCAGCCAATTCAGCTGAACATCAAATTGAATTAGGAATTTGAGTAGTGACTAAACCAGGCTAGTTTTACTGAAATTCTTCAAAAGACAGCAGCCAGAAACATGTATCTGTATAATTTCTAGCTGGCCGCTGGCAGCCATATTGAGTGAGGAATTGATTTTAAGAATTGATAAGAAGGAAGTTTTACGAAAATCAGAACATTCCTTGAAGAGGTATTGCACAAAATCACTTCAGGTGCAAAAATGTCATACCAAATTTCCTAACTTGCCTCAAAAACAAAAGAATTGAAAATATAATTCATACTGTAAGAATTTGCAAGAAGTTTAATGAAAATTCCTCCAAGAGTAATTGCAGGAAAACCAATGTACAGAAAATTACCCTGATGATACCAACAGTGAGCAATCTGTAAATGATTGACCTTATTCACAGGCCCAGTAGACAGTGGTCTGCACAAGGTAGGCCAACCAATACAGCCTTATGGATTTATGACTTGTTAAATGTTTCTTAAAGGTCCCTGTCCCACTGCACTGTAGTTTTTCCTATGTATATATAGTAACCTCCCTTTAACTTCCTTCAGGATCCCTGTCCCGCTGCACTGTGGTTTTTCCTATATATACAGTAACCTCCCTTTAACTTCCTTAAGGATCCCTGTCCCACTGCACTGTGTTTTTTCCAATGTACAGTAACCTCCCTTTAACTTCCGTTTGGATGTAACTGTAGCACAGTAGAGCCAGGACACTTCAAGTGACCAGGTAACTCAATCAGTTAGAACGATAGTATATCAATCTGAAGTCCAGGGTTGCTATCTCGGTCTGGCCCTGCTAAACCATTTACACTCAGAACACTGTTGTTTATTATATTTTGTTTATTTCATCTTATATTGTTTCTCATAAAAGTCTCAGTATGGTAAACAAAAGGTATGTTTTCTTTTCAGAAATGATTTATCGAGGCTATAGTCATGCCAAAAAAATAGTTTCCAGCACAAAGTTACAGTTTTCAGCAGTGGTACAGGGATCCCCAAATATTACAGTTTCAGTTCTAAATGGCAACCCTGTTTTTCTGGTAGATATCTATTAACAACACATTTATCCGCTTACCTTGGCCTTGCCAAACTTTTCCACAGCTTGAATTAGTCTGCAATACAAAAATTAAAACATTACACCAACTGAAAGGTTTTCAACTATTATAGATATCACTATCTTACTTGAGTTTGAGTATCATCCAGTAATACACACAAAAAAATAATTTAAAATTCCCCTGGAATTTTCAAATTTTATACCAAATAAACAATGATGTAATAACTGAAACTGTGGATTGCATTGTTGATTTTCTTAATCAACCTGTGACATTTTTAATAGAATGTACAGGAGAGTAACATATTTTACCTGTGGTAACTCAAGAGGAAAGAGGGTCAAATGATTTCTTCCTAAATTTTGCCTTTGAAAAAAAATGCTTCTATTCAGACAAAAGCCAGACTGAAACTACATATATACCTAAAAGGCATTGAAGTACCTGCATTGCATTTAATGTAGAGTGAAATAAATAAGTAATGTTCCTGGTAAATAATATGATATATTTACATGGACGCTTAACAGTATCTTTTGCTTATTATATCCTGCAGTAGATCTCAGAGGGATCTTGGCGCCAACCATTGTACCATCTTCATTAGTTCTATGTCGATTTGATCTTTTCTCTTCTTTTCTCTTAGCTGTTTGATTAGTGTGCCTGTCCGCTATCTTAATCAGTCTTTTTGATCGACCTCAAAAGCTAACATGCACAACTCAGGACCAAGGGCAAACTACATATCAAATTTGAGAAAAATTCCTCCAATAAATTCTGAGAAATAGCGATAACAAACTTAAACTGTAACAAGATGGCCGCCTGTTCGCATTTTTGTTTTCAGATCAGTCCAAAAATTTGATATGCATA
Source organism: Mizuhopecten yessoensis (assembly GCF_002113885.1). Lineage (NCBI taxonomy): Eukaryota > Metazoa > Mollusca > Bivalvia > Pectinida > Pectinidae > Mizuhopecten > Mizuhopecten yessoensis. The sequence goes on along the minus strand of NW_018480078.1, from coordinate 2,014,546 downwards.
ACTAAAAAACAAAGAGGAACCTTTATATGAAATTTGAGAAAGATCCCTCAAAAACTTTTTGAGCAATAGGGCTAAAAATCTTTTACTCCCAAATTCAATATGACCACCCAGCTATCTTGGTTTCCCAATCATCATTAAAATTTGAAATGCGGAACTAGGAACCATGGGGAACCTTATGTGAAATTCGAGAAAGACTCCTCCTGAACATTCTGAGAAAAACGCTAACAAACTTTCTTTCTCAAATTCAAGATGGCTGCCTGTCAGCCATGTTTGTTTTGTGATCAGTCCCAAAACAGGATATGCATAACTAATGACCATGGGGAACCTTCATGTGAAATTTGAGAAAGATCCCTCCAGTACTTTCTGGAAAATAGTGTGAACAAACTTTAACTCTCAAATTCAAGATGGCTGCCTGTCGGCCATGTTATTGTTTTGTGATCAGTCCAAAAACAGAATATGCATAACTAAGGACCATGGGGAACCTTCATGTGAAATTTGAGAAAGATCCCTCCAGTACTTTCTGAGAAATAGCGCTAACCAGTATTGTTTAAGGACGGACGGAATGACGGACGCAGGGTGATTTGAATAGCTCACCATCTGATGATGGTAGGCTTATCAAAAAAGATGATTAAATTCTACCAATGGAAACCCAGATAGTTTACAGTACATACCGGTAGCCAACGCCAGACAATAAAGTCCTCCCCCTGTATATTCTGAGTCTCAACACGGATCCTGGACTCGTTGGCCTCAATGAACTTGACAGCTTTCTCCCACAGTGGAACCATCTGTTTCCTAGGTACACCCCAGAAATAGCATAAGTCATAATCTTCATTGCACAAATAAGAGTATTAACACATGAAATTTAAGGGTGTCGTGTTTCTTATTTTCACTTAATCTTAACACTCCATAACAGCACTTTTTGATCTTAATTTAGAATGCTGCATACATTTTTCTTTCTAAAAAAAGATTCAAAAAACAAATCACTGCATCTAAAGCTTATTATGATTTTCATTCCAATCTTATTTTAAATTATCATTGGTTATACTAACAAGACCATGTCAAAACCAAAGAACAGGATCTGAACACAAATCTAACCAGTTGGTGAAACAGAAAATATAGGGTAGGTTACAGTGACCTACATTATATAAAGTGGTGTTTATAGTGACCTACATTATATTAAGTGGTGTTTACAGTGACCTACATCATATTAAGTGGTGTAGTGCTTCTTAAGTATCCATATATTACCAGTAAGTTTTCTGACTGTATGACTTCTGACACATATTAAGAGTGCTGACTGTATGACTTCTGATATTAAGTCTGACTCAAGTCATTGAAGCAGTAACAAATAGGTCACAGAGACCTACATTTGATACATTGTTTAGTACTAGTGAGTAATCAACACATTAAGTCACTGTTGGACTTCCAATATTGTCCATTAGCAAGAGTGAACTGTAAATGGTAAGTTGTGTTGACAGAATCAACTGACCTCTGCGAAGGTGGGAGGAGCTGGTCACGGACATGCTGAACGGCCATGTAGGGCGGCTGACGACTGTCCTGTTCATTCATGTCGTAGTTCTCCTTCACCATGTCTAAAAATAGCATCCATGTGTGAATTAAGTATGTTCTAAAATAGCATCTCTGTATAAATCAACCTACTGCTCCTTATTTATGTCAAAGGCAATATCACTTGTAAACTTCCCTTTATATTTTACCTCACCTAAAATGAGGCCCAAAGGCCTTGAATTGCTCATTTGGCAAATTTTAAAAAGAGTCTATTCTATACTGATAAGTGCCCAGTTGTCCATGATGAGTGCCCAATGGAGACCGATATATTTGCCCTTTATTTTAATTACTGCTGATCTAAATCAACTTAGTAGTTTTCAAAGTAATGATTAATCTGACCCCTTTTGACCCCACCAGTCAGCTCTGTCATCTACATATAAGAGATGACCTTTTCTTAAGTTAATCAACTGTTTAGGCCCTTTAGTGCCCCTCATAATTTTTTATCACCATGGGCACTGAATGCTACCAACAAAATTCAGTTGAAGTCTGTCTATGAATTTGGAAAATGTCGCTTAAATCAAATCAACAAATTTGACCCCTTCTGCCCCTGCCCCTGCCCATATGTTCTTTATTGGTGCTAATTCCCTTACTAAAAATGCTACATAGTTTTACATAACTTGGATGATCTGGAAGATGTCATTTAAATCCAATTTGACAGCCATTTTGAGGGGTTTTGACCTTGCTCCTTGGCCTTAAGGCCAATCACACCCTTATTCTGCATCCCTTTTCCCCAATGTGCTAATGATGCCACCACCAAAAGTTGGTCAAGATCTGCTCTGTAGTTCAAAGGTTCAAAGGTTGGAATAGTCCATTATAAATGTTCAGGGGTGAATGAGTTAATGCAAACAACAACAGACAAAGCATCATGACATAAAATCTCCATACTACTTTACTTCGTACCAGGTGAGCTAAAAATAAATCAACTGTAATGATTACAACAGTAAGTACGAGATGTTCAGTATACAGAAACTTACCAATTATCTTCTCCACAATTCCGAAGACCTTTTTTCTCTCTTCCTCTTGAGCCTTCTGTCGATGTCTCAGTACTAGTACTCCAAACATCATCACCGCAAAACCTACAACCCCATATACAATATTCAGAATAAGATTCATCAGTTTGGTATGAATAATAAAGCCCAAGCTTGTTTTGAACACAAACAGGAATTGAAAACTTACCGCAAAACCTAAAACCACAAATATAAGTTTAAAATTCATGTATTTATTGTTTTAGGATAGATTTTATTTATAACCTGTCCATTCATACTATTTTTAAGAATATATTTATAAACTTTTCATTCCTACCATCTGTAAAAATAAATTGAAAAGAAAAGTGGCAGAATAATAAAACAGTAAGTTTTCACTTGGATAACTCACCATTGTACAAAGTAGATAAAGAAACTCAAAGGACTTTTTCTGGCTTAGAGTTATTTCCCTTGGAAACTGAAATGTTTTCATGTTTCATTTTGATACTGTGCATTTAAGAAACCAATCAAGTAACATTTCCAGGATGTAGGACCATGGGCAGTAGTAGACATAAGTGTGACTCCTGCAAATTTCTCGAATTTTTGCTGTTGTTATTTTATGGTTTCAAAATACTCCAATTTCAAACAAATGTAATTCTGTAACATGCATCCTGAAGGGTTTTTTTTCATATGAAATGCATATGCAGAAAAAAAACCTCACAAAATATTCATAGTTGTGCCAATGGAAATGATATGTTAGCTCAAAGAATGGTTCTCTTTACTTAAAGCAGATTAATTTTGCATTTTGCACAATAAAATAGCCATATAAATCCTGTTAGCATTTTGTGTAAAACTTTTAAACACAGAAGAGAAAAACATGGTGATTATTGAATCTCTATAGCTATAGACTCCATCAGCCTTAAAATTTCAAAAGAAAGAAAGAAAGTGAAGTGACATAAGAAATCATTTATAAAAGGCTGGAATACCCAATTTCTGTACAGATGTATTTAACCTGCCTACTAACCACCCTGTACATCTGGAGGAGCCATTCACCAGTAAAAAAACATTAGAGAGAAGGGCTGCAACAATATATCGTACTGTATTGCATCACGATACTTTCTTGTATATCGTATCAAATTGTTTTGTTTGCCTGTATCGTGATACACTAACAGTACTTAAATTATCAATTAATTTTTATCAAACTCCTTAAAAAGTGTTCTTTCATTTTATTAATCCTTCAGTAAAGATGTGGTCCTGGCACTGTGCAAAAGTACAAGAAATTATACAAAATACAAATATATATTGTTGCAGCCCTATTAGAGAGTTTAACATGAGCCTTACACATGAGTAACAGTACAACTCCCAGAATAATCTTGTACAGTGCTCCGTAGACTCTTGCCAAGAGGGACAGGTCTGGGTCAGTCTCCAAGTGGTCGATATCTTTCCAAGTTGAGGCAGGTGCATTCCCCTTAGTCAGCACCCTGTCAGATAGTTACACAAGATGATTTCAAACTGTTACAATATGACAACTGTCAACTTTTCATTATCATTACAGTTCATTACTATGAGAGTTAAGTTAATGATAATGGAAACAAAAATAATTTAGAAATCTGTCCATGCAAGTATATGCATTAGAAGTCTTAGTACAGAAATTCTTTCAACACTAGAAGTAAAGAATGTGTCTCAAATAAGTCATCTGTTCTATATACAAATTAACCAATGGTATATATCTATTATAATATGTCTACAGTGAAAATACACATATTGTAACAAGAATCGAGGAAATTGTGCTTTTCATGTTCAAATATGGATGATGACATGGAAATTTATGTAGTGAAGTGGAATTTTGATATTTGATATATTTGTGATCATCAATGTTTGTAACTTTGTAAAAATCAAAATCTTAAGACATAACAAAATATATATTACCGTATATTCCAGCGTGGGTTTTTCATGATCAGAGTCAAGGTTCCACTGAACATCTTTTCCTTGTTAAGCTTCAATGAGAATTTCAGACGAGTTTAATCATTAGTTACACACTTGATCGGCTGAATTGTATTTTACAACATCAGAGTGATACTGAGGAAATAAATACTGAATATTTTGGGGTTTTTTCCCATTGAAAACCTTATATTTATCGAACATGCCAGAACACAACGATATCTTGCACAATTGTGAAGTATGGGTGAAAATATCATAATATTTAGCCATAAGAGTGACACATATATAGTATTCAATGGGAAAACCACTAAATTTTCGACTTATTATATTTTTTAGATGCAGCAACCAAAATGTCACGATGAAATATTAGTGAATCAGCATTTAGTAGCGTCATAATATTTCTGAAAGGTCAAAACAAGCCATTCAGATTGATATGTCTCACCTGTGCCCTGCTTTGACCATCAATGCACATATCGGAATAAACTAAATTAAATGCAAAAACTTAATGCTGATGGAGATGCTGACAAAGTCAATGGACTATAAAAGGTAGGCCGCATCCAGCATTTGATGCATGGGTTGAGATGTACTATCTAAGATGCATCTATGGTCCAAGTTTGGTTGGTCTAGCACTCATTCTTTCAGTGAAACTAACTTAAACGAAACTAGAAAATGTCTGTTAGACATAAATGCCCCCCTTGCCATGTGAAATTAGTTTCAGTATTCTATAAAAGGTTACAACCACTTTGATCTTGATACCCTGAAACATGCACACACACAAGGTACGACACTTAAAGTTGATCAGTTGATTTTAATATTCATGTTTTTTTCTGTATGTTATTACCATCTCCATAACATATTGAACGAAGTTGCTAAGTGTTTAAATTGAATCAGTTGATGATTTTCTATATATAGCAACAGTGACCTTGGCCTTGACCTTGGAACCTTGAAACACAAGGATGTCAGAGGTATACCCATACTTGACCTATGTATAAAGTTTGACCAAAATCCGTGAAAGAATGAAGTTGCTAAGGGTTTAAATTGAATTAGTTGATGATTTTCTATATATATCAAGTGTGACCTTGGCCTTGACCTTGGATCCCTGAAACACAACAATGTCCAAAGTATACTCATACTTGACCTTTGTATAAAGTTTGACCAAAATCTGTATAAGAATGAAGTTGCTAAGTGTTTACATTAAATTGGGACGGGACGGGACGGGACGAGACGCGACGTGTGTTTACATTGAATCGGGACGCGACAGGACGGACATGGGCAACACTATATGCCTCCCCCATTTTATGGCGGGGGCATAAAAACTCAATGTTGACCCCACTGCCACCGCCTATGGAAAAGCAGCACTTTAGCTTCCGCTACTTCCTTGCTGCGAGACACTGAAATTAACGCTGGACCTTATATCTTTTATTTTTCTGAATACTGTTATTTAGGAGATAACCCTCTGGTTTAAACTTTGCGGTGGAATGTCATGATTATACTGTCATATTTTTTTTTAGTTTTAATAGTCACAAAGAGCGGGGTCAGTAAAATAGGTATTTGCTCATACTAAATGACGCCTAGCTGAAAAATAAATTTTAGTCATTATGGTTTTTTTTCTTCTAAAAATGGATCACTCTGCCATTGATGAATGATATCCATAACATTCACAGTGAGGCAGAAATATACTGACTTCTTTGGGTATCACCACTGTGCCTGATGTCATTAATAATCAATTTCATGACATGTCAGGGTCAGTAGAGGTCATTGACAAATTATTTAAACTGACCAATCAAGTAAGGTGTTACATCTCAAATGAATTAGAATTATAATACACTTGATAAAAGATTTGAGTTTCTAATCGATTCTGAGCACTGCATTTTGTTACGTATACAGCACAGACAAGTACTGATTGTAATGGGAGCCATAACGAAAGTCCCCATAAATACCCCAGCAGTCACAAATGGAAGTTGCAGAAGTGCTTGCCGTACAATTAAAAACCTACATACCAATTTTGACCAATCAGAAGCCAGTCTAATGGTGGCTATTTTGTCCAACCAAAGATGCAGAAGTGCCATTATACTAAACAACAAATTTAAGTGAATCCATTCAATATCAATTTTCAACCAATCATAGGGTGCAGCAGCTATGTTGGATAACCGATTGAAAAACAAAAGTCAGTGGCACACCAATTTCCATTCATTACCACTCATGTAAAACCTTGTTACGTTCTACCCAATAGTTTTCAAGAAAAGTGGCAGAGAAAAGTGGAAGAAAATAATAAAAAACAGAGCAAAAACTACAAGTACCCAAAATCTTTTTGGTGACTTAATAATATCACAGGGAAAGACAGAAGGAGAAAGGGTAAGGAGTAGGGAGAGGAGAGAGGAGAAGGCAGAAAAGGAAGGAGAAAGGGAAGGGAAGAGGAGAAAAGGGAAGGGTTGGGGAAATAGGGAGAAGGAGTAGTTGCGGAATATGATTTAGATTTTTAAGTATCGAAAAAGATCATCTTTTTTAATGGAAACATGCAATTTGGTGGTATTAATAATATGGGGAAAACAGAATATGTAAACTAAAGCCAAGATTTTTACAGGTGGAAAATAAGTTGTTTTGTTGATCATCACAATATGCTAAAAGTTGTATATATATATATGAACAAAGAAACAAAAAGCATCTAGAATCAGATATGTAATACCTCCTGGATTTCCTTTTTAGCTTCTTCAACAGTGCAGCTTAGGTGGTTTTCATCATCTCCTTAAAAAAAGATTATTGCAATTCTTTTCAAAATAAAATACACAGTCACATAAAAACTAATTATTAAAGTTCATATTACAAATAGAACATGTTCTACTTCTTGAGATTTCCACTCAACAAATAGTATACGCTATCTAAATACTAATGTACTCACTTCAATCTTGTATACTCTGCATAGTCGTCAGCCTCTAGACAGACACCAGTCAATAGTTCATTACTATCATATTAGTATTGTTATTGGAATACCAGGAAACTTTTGCTCAGTCAAATTCCCCTCCCCCCCCCCCCCCCCCCCCCCTTCACTGGTAGAATCCATATTTGCTCAGTGCTAATTAGGCCCTTAAAGGGACAATTTAGTGAATTACGGTTTTTTTATAGCCTTGTCAAAAAATTCTTCATTATTATGTAGTTTGATACTCCTTATGAACGATTCATGTCAAGAAACTGACAGGAGACAATGTTTTCTTGGCGTTTTTAATCAGTAATGAAGACAGCTTTAACTGTATGTTTTAGCGGCAGCTGACGGTGAATTTCTAGCTAGCTTACAAAATCTCTTTCCAGTAGAGGAGACAAAAGGTAACTTTTTGCTTTATTCACCTAGCCTCTCTGGAATACAAACACATGCATTTATTCTGGATCAAAATCGTCTTCCAACAATATCTCACACATCAATATAAATGAGTGATCTATTTTACGTTTAAACCTATTGATATCATACTTTTTGAGGTTTGAAATTCTCCCTGAGGCACCCTCTCAGAGTGTGCATGCTCTAATTGAACCTGTTCGTTTTTATTCAAATCCAAATGTGAACAGAACTATCTGATTAGAGGTATATCTTATAATACTTATAAGTTTTATTTGCGATGTATTGTGTAAATTCAAGAATGTGTTATGTGTGAACTCAGACTAATAACTGACACTGCGTTATCGGTCAACAGCGTAGTTTTGTACATGTTCACTCTTTGCTGAAAGGCCCAGATATTGCGCTATTTCGGTCGTAGCTATTTTTATCACCGGGTTTCCCAAAAGATGAAACTGACCACACTGGACATTGGCTTCAGGTCATGTCATTATCAACTAACTACGTAAACTTTCGTTAGGAGATATATTTTCAAGTTGTCATTTGACTAAATAGCCCCCTTTAACCTGTTATTCCTGTGTATAGAACGTTGTGTCCTTACTTTCAATGTCCTGGTAAAGTTACTTCCTGTAGTGGTGAACAATGTATCAAAACTCTCTACAATTCATAGCTAACTGAGCTTGTAAATCAAAATGAATATAAATACATCTGTAGTCCAACTCATCAGTGATCTCTGTACAGGTATACACACATCCTCGATATCCCAGGGGTTACGCTCTCTTTAGTTCTATGCACCCCTGGAATATATCATAGCAAAATTTAAGGCCAGCAGCTAGCTATTTGATGGGTCTCCAATTTAAAAACCTGACCAATCGCTAGGCTGATACCTGTCCTTCAAAGATACAGAGGCGAGACACTTGACTTCAAAGCCAGTCAATGAAACGTTATGTTCAGACTAGTCTTCTTGTCTCACCCACAAGGCATATAGTGCACACTGAGCCTTCAATTTTGCTATGACATATTCCAGGGGTGCAGAGAGCAAAAGTGAGAGTATAGAGGATCTTGGGGTTATGTCGTCATGATATGACATGAAATTAATGCAGGTCAGCTTGAAGACCATTCCGAGAAATGGGGGGTGTTAAAGTTGGGGACTTCGTTGTGATATTTTGTAAAATCAACGTAGCCGATGGTGGATTATGTCAAAGCAACAAGATTGTGATACATGCAGGTTTTTTTAACTTTATTTACTTTCTTAATACTGGTGGCTGTAGGTTTTCATTGTTTAGCTATTTTAAATCTTATTTAATGCTGTCATCTTGATTAAACTTCTTTTTCTTCTATCATCTACTTTCTGCGGTATTTGCAATGCTCGTACTGTCTGTTGTCCCATATGATAAAAAAAATGACAATGTCAATCGAACCGCGGATTCGTCGAATACCATGTATTCCTCACACTATTGATCTGGACCCCACGAGTTCGTGTTAGCGGGGTTTTACTGTACAGTGATCAGAAACTACATGCACCATGCACAAATTGTTATCATTCTTTAAATTGAGCACATACTGATAGAAATTATCTACGGGTGAGCCATGTCAACTCATTTAAGTTTGCACACTTTAATAGATGACAATGTTACACTAAAATTGTCTTTCCCTTCACGAAATATATTCGTAATGTTGACAGGAATAAACCTAATACTGCCTTTAACAGCACTCACCTGTCTTTGATTTCAAATAGGTTTCCAAAATGTCAACCAATGCCAATGCACTTTCTGCCTCTTGGTTCGAGTAACACCCCTCCTGTAATAAATCAAATGGAAGGCTTAAATGATGCAGCATCTCAGAAAACTATCACCATGTAAGGTTGGACATGTATGTACATTTTTTTATCCTACTTTTATCTTCTGACATTTTGTGAGATAGCAGCTTTTAAATATATAATTTATAACTCAAACAAAATAGAATGTCTAACTTTTTGTCTATACATTTGAAAAACATCTCTTCAATGATGCCTTTAAATCGAATGCAATGGACTACACAGTATTATCATGTGCATATTTTGTTGTTGTTTCATTAGATATTATGGTATACAGCTGGCAAATGTACTGTCTAGATCGGTTACCTGTATATGAAAAGCTGTACTGGGATTGTTAATTCAACAAAGATAGCAATAATATAAGAAAACAAAGATCCGAATTCATGCATTTGTGATCAAATCACAGTTGATGAAAATGATAACTAAAACTGTCTTCGATCAAGTTCGCAATTCAGGGCAACTTGATCCAGGACTAACAAGAAGATGCTGTCATCGATATCTCTCCCGCTCGCAGTGCCAGAGTCTTTAAAAATATGTAGGGTAATTATATGAAGGTCAAAATCAGCATCCACAATATGCATTCAATGATCATGAACAACCCTAGATACACAATTGATGCAAGTTTAATCAACATTGCACTTGTAGTAGGCAAGATACAGATGAGAGCAATTCTTTACCTGCAGAGGCATGGACAGATGGATGTGCGACGGACCCCATTTCTGTATCCCCGCCAATTCGTTGAACGGGGGGTAATGATAAAGATTCAACCTTGTGATTAATACTATAAATCACCTGAACAATGTTTCACTGCTGATTTTAAGGAGATTTTTCCATTTCCTGTATTTTGTGAAATATAAGGCCAAAAAAACCCAGTATGTTTCAGGTACCCCATAGCTATTTCATAGACAGGTATCAAACCAAATTTAAATCACATATTATTTAAAACACCAAAAAATAGTATAAACAAGAGGCCCAGTATCGCTCACATGTTAGCAAAATTAAAGTGATAATAGCCAGGTGTTACTGGAAGTGTACATGTATTACATGGTTAGTCAGGGGTTATATTTATATGCAATTGGACAAAATCTGGTCATTCCTAAAGTAAATGGAGGATTTCGTAGAATTTGCAATGTTTCCCCTATAGGGCCCCGCCCTGGGGGTCAGACCCATCGTTGATACAAAATTATGTCCCCTTCACCCAAGGATGCTTTAGACCAAATATGGACATAATCCTGTCATAAAAATTTAATCAAAATCCTGTCATTCCTACAGAAAAAGAAGGATTTTGAAAAATTTGCTATGTTTCCCCTATTGGGCCCCGCCCCTCAGGCCCAAAGGGGTTCAAACCCACCATGTATACAAAACTAATTAACCTTCCTAATAGAATGCTTCAGTTCAAATTTGGTCAAAATACCTTCATCCCAACGGAAGGATATTAAACCTATTCCTCTATATCTCTTATTGGGCCCTGCCTCTCTGCCCTCAGGGGGGTCAGACCCACCATTCATACAAAATTGGTTCCCCTTCACCCAAGGGTGCTTCATAATAAATTTGGACAAATCCTGTCATTCCTACAGAAAAAAAAAGGATTTTGAAGAATTTGCTGTTTCCCCTATTGGGTCACACTCCTCTGCCCCAGGGGGCGACATTCACTGTTTATACAAAATTGAGTGCCCTTGGCCGAAGGTAACTCCAGACTAAATTAGAATAAAATCCCTTTATCCCTACGATAGGAGAAAAATTTTAAAGGTTTAAGCACTATTTCTCCTATTGGGCCACGCCCCTCTGCCCCCAGGAGGGCTACACCCACCATTTATACTTATTGAGTCCCCTTGGCCCAAGGATGCTCCAGACGAAATTAGAATAAAATCCCTTAACCCTTTAACCCCTATGTAACTTAAGTAGACTCTACCATGTATTGATATGGATGAATCCATTATGGTCTACAGTGGTGAAAGGGTTAATACCTACGGTAGAGGGATTTTAAAGGTTTTACCACTATTGGGCCCCACCCCTCTGCCCCCAGGTGGGCCACACCCACCATTTATACAAAATAAAGTCCCCTTGGCCCAAGGATACTCCAGTCTAAATAAGAATAAAATCCCTCAATCTCTACGATAGGAGAAGGATTTTAAAGCTTTTACCTCTATTTCCTTATTGGGCCCGCCTCTCTGCCCCAAGGGGTGCCACACCCACTATTTAAACAAAATTAAGTCCCCTTGGCCCAAGGATGATCCTGACTAAATTAGAATAAAATCCCTTAAACCTTACGGTAGAAGAAGGATTTTTAAGGTTTACCTATATTTACCTTATTGGGCCCCACCCCTCTGGCCCCAGGGGGCCACACCCACTATTTATACAAAATTGAGTCCCTTGGCCTTAGGATGTTCTAGACCAAAACTAGTCAAAATCTACTTGGCTGTTCAGGACTAGTAGCGTTTTAAAGGAAAAGTTGACAGACGGACGACGGACGCTGCAGTATGGCATAAGCTCACCATGGTCCTTCGGACCAGGTGAGCTAAAAATGTTACTGAAACCTTAATTTCTTTTTGCCTAAACAACATGCATTTGCAGGTACAGTTAATATACAGTTAACTATGCTTTAGTACTTACCTCTTGACTATTGTCCTTGCATAATGGTAGCTGGACAAAACCTGTAAAATGTATAAATAAAAGATGTATCAATTCCATTAAATTGAAGCTTCCAAAAAGGCTTTTGTGTACTTTTAATTTTTCCTCTGAACCCATTAATTTTTTTAACAAAAAAAATATACCATTGATTAATGGTAGAATTATTTTTCAGTTACAGAACATGTCTTAGGCCATTAATAATGAAATATTAGATTGCCTAAAACCTGACCTGGGATTCTAAATTAGAGTAGGTAGGGAAAACATATCTTGTGTTACAAATGACTTTTTTCGTAATAGAACAGAGTTTTGATGGGTCATATACCCAATGTTTAAAAGATGCATGTAAACTTTTCCAACATTTAGCTTTGGCTGAGTTAATAAACAACAAAATCTAAATAGGGATTTTAACTTTGGATTGATAGGTAGAGAATATTTTCTTATTTTTGATATTTATGATTTTAAATGATCTCTCCAAAATATTTTTTTCAGAATTGTTGTATACTTTGACATTGATAATGTACACGGTTAGGCACTACCAAACTTTCTTACCATTTTCATCAGTAATGCTGAAGACACCACTGATTCCGTGAAGGAGATCACTTCGCATATAAATATATAACATTCCCAGGGAGGCAAAGAATACTGCCACAATAATGAGAATCAATGTGGAAACATAACTTGCGACTTGTGGTTTCATTTTTTGTGAATCTTCATGTGTTTTGAAACCATATTGTCTAATTTCTTCCTCCGTAAAAGAATTTACATGATTTGTTGTTTTGCTACTCTTTTTTGTTTGCGATGTAGTTGTTTTACTAGAGTTATTCTTGGTGACTTCATGTCGATTACGAAGTCTGTTTGAAAATCTAGTATTGTAGTCTCTGGTGTCATTCACAAATTCCTCCTCATCTGCATCATCGTCCTCTTCCTCCTCATTTCTTGTTGCACTGTCAGCGACAGGAAATGTTGTGTTCATCGACTGGTTAACTACCTCATACATACTTTCTTCAGCGTCGGTGTCCGAGAAGTCACCTTTGAAATCATACGAATCCTCTTCATCTTGAGCATTTCTTTGGTTCTTCCATCCTTTTGCTTTGGAGTTGGAGCTTGTGTTTGCAGTGTCCGAGAAAGGGGTGAGATCGGGGTATAATCTAGATGCACCTGATGGACCCGGTGTGTTCGACAGCGAGTTGTTAACGACATGCTGATCTTTAGCACTGGTTATGCTTCGTCGAGATCTGAAATTTGTTCTTTTTGTACTAGGCGACATTTCTATAGTATCTGTAGTACTAGAGTATGCGGATGTGTTCTGTCTAAGGGGTTTCCTACCCGGCAATCGACTTGCAGTAGTTGGCGCCGCAACGTCTTCAATTTCGCTTTCATCTTCGGAACTGAACTCCACGTTCTGTTTTTTACGTGAATTTGTTGTCTTTTTCAGCTTGTTTGCAATATTTTCTCGTGCCCTTAGATGGTTTAGTTTCTTGACTAATATGGGCCTCTTCTTTCTGTCGATAGGTTGTTTTACTTCTTCTCCTAATCGACTCAATTCTTCCACAAGTTCAATATCCGACAACTTGTCCGCCATGACTGCGGTAAGTAACCGGAAACAGGAAAAGGATATTTTGACCTGCGCAGAGAAAATGAGGTCGGGCACTCTCTTCCTATTTCGCGGGAAAAGTTAGAAATTCGAAATAGAACGATACGCTACCTTACGCCTCTTTTAGGTACTGTTAATCTGCGCAATTTACTACTTCTCAGTATTGAAAAGAAGAAGTGCTGTTTAGAACTACGTATCCCCCATCCCCTGCTAATATTGTATTGAATATGACAATTTATCATATTCATTAATTAAACACATAAACACCCTGACACTTAAACTATAAAATATACATGCCCCAAGTCAGGAACCGTTACATTAGTGCATTTCTCATTTATTTTAGTTTTTTTAGCAAAAAAAAAGTCCAAAAAATACATTTCATTCTACGCCCCATTTTTCAAATATCCTAGAAACGCCCATGAGAACTGTCCAGGGAATAGGCCTAATCGTGCGCTTTGCTAAAAACATGTACATGGAATGACCTTTGGGGGAATGTTATAGTGGGATTAGCCTGCATAGACATTAGAAGCTACCCTTATGATGTTCTTTGTTTTATTAGCTAATAGTGGAGAGTCATTCACTCAGTTATGAAAAATAAGCCAATCAGAAGGGCGGAGATGATGTTCGTTCACACAATGACTAGTGAATAAATGAAATTCCCTACCCGAGGTTTGTTTGAATACCCTCTGGAATTTTTTTTGTAGAGTGAACATTGGAGTGACGTCACATAAATGACCAGCATTAACCAATCGTTTTATAAAGTTAGTTTGACCACGGACTCTGTGGTTTAATTCTGAACGCAGGCATATGTGTCTACATATCAATAAGTGCCGTGGAACTATGATGCACGATCATGCCGCGGGAAGATGACGTCGCAAAGTAGTGAGTATTCATGACGTCATAATTAGAAGATTTCGGGGTGTTAACACCTAATGGATGACTCGAAATTGTTTGCGAATTCCTAGCACGTTTATCCAATGAGTCGGAAGCCTAGATAGTGGCGGTGGTAGAAAGATAGATCCCAATACCAATTAACATGTGTTGAACAATGACGCTGGGGACCGGAAATGACATAATTCAGGAGTACACCATTAGACAAAACTAAAAACGAAATACCAAATGGCTGTAAAACATGTTTGACTGTGATGTTAAAGCTCATTACCCATAACTTTATTTCATATGTTGAACTTTGACCCTCAAGCGTGATCCCAAATTTTAATTTTCCTGGGTTGTTTCCTTCAACTATTATTATTTTCTAAACCATATTCAGAGGAGACTTCATTTTATTGAAACCCTGTTAAGATAAAGTGCATCTTCTTATTGAATTTTCGCAACAACGGATTTTAAGCAAAAAAAAAAAAACATGAGTGCTTTAGGTGTGACACCTAAGATGTTCCTGCGGACCCTACAAAGTGTATCATTAGTCAGGTTAAGGTCACAGCTTCTTTTCAAAATGTAGCTTATTCCGATTCTTGCAGTCTCACCCTATTCTTGACAAATGAATAGCCATTGTAATGTGTGAAATTGTATTGTAAAATTATATTTGAAGCATAATACTGATCCATGAAAATTGAAAATTTAAATTTAAATGAAGTTATTTGCCTACCGACCTTCCCTATTTTTTCAGGCATGTTACCCGAAACACATGTTTTTTTTTGGGCCTTACAACAATGTTAATTTCATTTTAAAAAGTGTGTGTGTGTTGGGGGGGGGGGGGGGGGGGGAACTTCAGGTAATGCATTCGGTAAATATAGAATATAAGACATCATTGTTACTATCGTCTAATTATCTATTTTGAAAATAGACATTTTACTCTTTAATGCATTATTAAAACCTTTTAACATCATTATTTTCATATTAAAACCCTTATGTGCTTATAGCTTCCGCATTTCTTGATCAAGACTACAATGTCAGAAATATGGAATAAAAAAACTCCTTCCCTGTTTATAAATAGACGTTCATAACGTTCTAGTGCGAAGACCGTTGTTGTTTTTATCCCGCGAGAAATCGATTACCAGTGATTTCCCGCTATTTTTCTGACACAATTTAATCGCCAGTTCCAGCGTCCTGCAACAATACCACTATGTAATACCGACTGTGTAATGTTAAATATTGGTCTTGGCTGTTTAATGTATATAACCTACAAACAAGGGGTATGAGTCATCCTTTCCGCGAGCTCTGGCGCTGTTACAGCGTTAGGGAAAGAGACATGCTTCTATGTGTTCCGGAGAAACTCCGGGAACGGAGCCTGGAAATTACTAATAAATTATAGAAATTAGCTCATGCATGAGTCATCGTACGTGAACAGTGCTAACCACGTAACAAAGTGTACATGTTGTATATTTCGATGACAATGGACTAAGGATTATTATATTCGATGACAGCGACTGTTTCCGAGGATTTGGCTGACGAAGACTTGATCCGAGTTGAATCAAGCTGGAAAATGATCATGGGTAGTTTGGAAACGGTGCGTGACAGAGCGATCTCACTTCTAACTTTTTTTGTACGGAAAAGGCCACAGTAAGGAATGCGTTGTAAGGGAGAATGCTAATATGTACATAGATTATGTAAGGAGGGCAACACGAACTACTTATGGTGCATACTAATAGAACACGTATTATAGTTTTTACTTAACATGACATCATCAGGGAAGCTCATTTTTTAAACAGGTCCGCGCAACGCCTGGCAAGTATATATAACGATATAACGATATCATTTTTTTTTTTTTTTTTTTAAACTCCAGTTTCTTACTATTTTTGTTTTTCTTAGTGTAACATATCGACTTCAGTCTAATTTATTGATTCATTCTTTACTTATCGTTCATCTGACAGCAATGTTCTTAATATAGAAAAAATACTGTTTTTAATGATTTGTCTAGTTTAATTTTTTTTTCTTTTTTTTTTCTTCTAGATATCCAAGTGCCATCGTGCACTGGACAATCACTTGACCATTGGGGTCCGTCTACAGCCATTGACCACATCCAAAATGACCACATGTAATGTATTAAGAAGGTAAGTATAAACTGTAACCAGATTCTGAAATACAGGACTAGTTAAAAAAAAGCACCACTGGAAAAGAAAAGAAAAAAAGGAAAAAAGTTGCATCACTAGAAAATAAAAAAATAATAACAAAAAACAACACCGGATTAGTATAAAAATGATAATCTAAAAAATAAAAAAATAAATTTGTATTAATTGTATTACTGAGTCCATATCACCAGATCATCTATCAAAATCTTATACATTTTTTAAAATTCCGTTTTAATAAATTAATGCACTTTTTTCAAATTAACTTCAAATGAATTTCAATGGTAATGCCGGGAGCTATGTATAATGAGATACCAAACACAGTCACAGACATATTTAAATATTTTGTATTTCTAGTTATATTTCAATATTGAGATAAATGAAAACAAAATTCAATCTTTTCAACATTATGTATAGTGATTTCAAATCACTGCCTAATATTGATATTATTTGTATTCAGAAAAATCACATTGAATTTCGGGAGTGACATTCATTTAATCTTCAAATTTTCTTAAAATCCTTTAGACTTTCTATTTATTTTCGTTCTATTTATTTAAGCTAAACATGGTCTCTTTTTTGATATGCATGGTTCTTCATCATAATTTCCAACTTGAAATCGTAAAAGTTCCTCAGTACAAAATTACTGATATCATTTATTCAAATTTGGCAGACGGGACTAAGAACAATATACACAAGTGTTCATGTCATTGTGTCCCAAAACCCCAGATATAGATAGTTGATAAGTGATGCTATTTTTTATGGATTTATTTATCGAAAATAAATAAGGAAAATATACATAATATATTTATAAAATGCGATTACACATTACGAATTGAAGCTTGTGTTGCAAGATCATTGACTTAATAAATACATTTAAGAACAGACTCGATAAACACTGGATTGATCAGGAACTTGGATATAATTACAAAGCCTACATAACGTGTTAAACGTGTGAGGTCCATACCCGAACAGTCATAAATGTGTACATGTATTTATATATCTAAAAAAAAAAACATGTTTGAGTCCGGTAAAGGGAATCATTTAGATCCTGTATCGGAAACTAAACTAAACTAAACTAAACTAAACTAAACTAAACTAAACTTAATATTTGGATAAAATAAAATTTCAAACATTGTGTTCATTTTTACTTTGATTGTAAATTGAAATTTCGGTTGTTTTTAACATGATTGAAATTGAGTAAAATTTCAACTCTATGCAACCATTTGAATACATAGTATTTCATATGTCATTGCTTACGTATGCTATTAATATCATATTTTGGATAGGATAAGAGATATACAAAGTTTGTAAAGAAACTTCAGAAATTATCATGCCCATCATTAGTGAAGAAATATGTTTATTTATTATTATTTATTTTTCATGTTAGGAAACACCGCATTGAATAACTTAAACATGCACAGTTTCTAGTTTTTAAATGTTAATTAATGCAAGTAAAAATATATATATTAACTTAGCTGTTGCGAGGACGTTAAACCAAAATATAAACAAATAAACAAATAAACAAACAAACACCAACTGTACATTTCGTGTTGGTACACTGGTAAATGAAAGACATTTGTAGTAGTAGACAACTTTTTTTATGATGTGCGCAGCTTTTTTACGGTTTTTTTTTTTGTAAAGATTTTGGAACACCCCGCGCGCCTTTTTTTGAACGACATTTTCGAAATGTCTATCTCACACCTTGCACGCAACAAAACTAATCCATTTTCGGACAAGATAATGTAAAATGTATATAGTCATCACAATACTGAACTCACGAGTAAAATTCCAAAATTATTCATAATAAACATCCAATAGATTATCAGTCTATATTTTAGAAAAGAAAAGCACAACTTTACTTGGGAAATGCAGTTTCACAATTGCTAATGGGAATTCATCGAAAATTTAGATTGAGACTAAATATTTATATTGTATTGAAGAACCCAGTGATTTCGTAATAGGCACATTTGTGTGGTTAATCCGACATTTTGGCACAAATGTGAAAAGAATATACAAATACATGTATTTAGAATTTTCAAGCTGATATGTAAATTATAATATAAAAAAAAAATCGTATGAGTCACACATAAATTACCAATGCCAAGCACATAGTACTTCAGAAACAAATACAAAAGTGATATCGTTTCAACAAAACATGTAAATATCACACTGTATAATATATATACATGTTGTTCAGTTGGGAACGGATAAAAAGTCTTGCTCATTTACCTAAATGTCATGGCGCCTAAGGCCAGCACAGGACGCCGATGGCACGGATACAGCATACCGTCTTTGATAACTCGCTCTCCTTTTTAAGTCGAGAAAATCTTAATCTTGGTCCTAATCGTAAGCAGGCACCATCATAATACGATAGCTAATTAATCTTCGGTAATTGGAGTTGCAGGTGTCCGTGCTGACGTCCATTTTTGACGTCACACACGTTGTCATAAACAATCGACGTCATAGCTATTTGTGACGTCACATAAAAATAGTCCCAATGATCAAAACAATGTTCTATTGAAAGGGTCAACCAGTGCAGAATCGTCAGTCACGCTACAGTAATGAGAAACAACCAGTATAGGGACTGCGTTCCTCTTTAATTTAGATTGTTAGAGCAAAATCAGACTGTAAATAGAAGCAACAAAACAATACTATGATGTGTTTACAAACAATGATTGACGATGCTGTAGTATTTTTATCTTTCGTAGAAAGCAGCCGGTAATGTTACCATACCTTAAACGTTATAGATACTTTCAATTGGGAACCAGTGCCACTTCCCGTATTTACTCGTTTACGGAAAGTGCCGACTGTTCCCGATTAAGATACTTTTGGTGGTATGGCTAAATATACATTTACCCGCTTACCGGGTAGAAATTTCCCATATTTTCTCCTATATTGTTTTTTAAAATTTGATTCATAGAAATAGCTAGATTGTTTAAGCTTATCTTACCAAAATTGTAAATCCTAAGAAAAAATATACCACTCCGTCAACAAGATAATAATTAATTTGACAAAAATGATGACACTTACGTACAAAAGAACACCGATATATTCTTTCTTCAGATTAAATACAGAGGCCCATGCAGATCATATGTATTCCGACAAGGTTTCGCTTTATCAGATATAAAGCCTTTCCGCTTGAATCAATATAGACATTTACCTGTCTTTGAATTCTGAATTACGTTTCTACGTATTGTTATGAGTGGGGGAAAAACCGTCAAATCGTGATGATGTCAATTTAAATTAGGTACGATCACGTCACATGTAGGTGTTTACATTTAGTTTTTTCTTTTGTTTGCTGACGACACGTCTTTATTATGCTTTGAACCATCCCTTTTGGCTATCGAAACTAAAATTAACAGCGACCTAGTTAAAATTCAAAAGTGGTCAGAAAAGTGGTGGGTAAAATTTAATCCCCTGAAAACGGAAGCTTTACTCATTTCAAACATTGAACATGATCACGTGATATATATCAAACTCAATAATGTGAGTTTTGACTTTGTAGATACTCATAAGCACCTAGGAGTTATTTTGGACGCTAATTGTAAATGGAGTAGACATATAGAAAATATATGTAAAAATGTATCCAAGCAGGTAATCATCCTTCGTAAACTTAAATATATGTTAAATAGACAAACTGTATTCAAAATCTATAAATCATACATTGTTCCCTTATAAGAATATTGTTGTGAGGTTTGGGACGGGTGCTTTCTCGGTGACGCAGACAAATTGGAAAAAACTTCAGTTAGAGTCTGCTCGAATAATCACTAGATTACCTTCTTATGCTAGTAGAATTTCTTTATATTCTGAAAGTGGGTTAGAACCACTATCAAATCGATGTTCTAGGAGAAAACTACAGCTATTCTTCAAAATTATTAACAAACTCACGCCCGGTTATCTAACTTCTTTACTGCCCCCTTTAGTCACAGGAAACTCACATTATCACCTCCGAGACGCAAATAATTACTCCATAACAAATTTCCGGCTACAATTAACCAACTTATCATTTCCCCCATCTACGACTCGAATTTGGAACCAACTAGATCTTGAAATTAGAAATAGTGCTTCGTACCCAGACTTTAAAAAATATCTTCGAACCATGACAAAAGTTCCAAATTATTACTTAATCGGAAATCGGAAATCCAATATATTGCAAGCCAGACTGAGAAATAGATCTAGTACTATAAATGATGATCTATGCCAATCTAATTTAATTGTCTACCGTCACTGTCAGTGCGGTCATCCCGTTGAAGATTCATACCACTTCTTCTTTGTTTGTAATAATTATGCGGACCAAAGAATAAAATTATACCGCGAATTGAATGATTTCATCCCGCTAGACCTGCAGTTACTATTACATTGTAGTAATAATTTATCTTTAGAAGACAACATTAAAATATGTCAAAGCACCCAGCAATATATTTAAGATTCAAATAGATTTTGATATATCTTTATTATTTAAATAGATAAACGAATAGTAATAATAAAAATCAGATTGTATTTTTTGTATTAAATGTTCTTTTAACCAATCTTGTTCGATGCTGACGGCAGAAGAGAAAACGGATATTCAAGAACGAATGGAACGACAAGGAGGAAGCAAATCAAGGCACGGGATGTGATGGACAATAGTTCAAGATGAAAGTTTTTGAAAAGTGTATAGTGTAAACTTCTGCCGTCGGTGTCGAAAAAGATTGTCCACATTTAAAAATATATATACTTAATCAAAGTCTCACTCTCTCTCTATCCTCCTCCTCTCTCTCTCTCTCTCTCTCTCTCGTTTATTTTGTAAATATGATGTATATATATGTCATCTTTTTACCTGTTATTGTTAAATTCTATTGGGAAAGGGCTTTATATAAGTTAGAAAACCTGTGCCCAATCCCAATGTATATTTTGATGCAAATAAAATATGTTTAAAAAAAAATGCAGGTGTACTTAAATTTTATTGTTACTGTTACAAAAAGGGGAAAAAACCCAAACGAACGAGTTCTAAGATCCATGAATGCCATACGAGGAAATAATTTTTGATTTGCTTTAGATAGTGTGTTTGGTTGACCTCTCGATTAACTTTTACGTATAATATTTTGGGGACGTTCAAGCAACAGTTATATATAGATATTGCCTCCTTTACCTCTTTAAAGGACAAACATAAAATATTCTACGTCTTGTCATTTTTATTCACTTCCCTGATTCATGCTGCCAATCACGTTGTTTTCACGAGTGATTCATTTTTGCATTATTGTTAATGAGATTTATTCGTGAATTTATATCTTGCTGGGGATCACTACTCTTGATATATGTACATGTATTAAGATAATGTCCTCACAATCGCGACTTCAAATACTAGAGATAATCTGGCATAAAGTTCATAAAATAAGAACACACAAAAATGGAGAAGTTTACAGTACCTATCATTTAGGTACATTTCAAATAAATGCCGATATAAGGGCTCGAGTTATTCCAGATGAGAATCGATCGCGGGTCAAAGATCTCGCAAAGTTTCTCAATTTGATGAATCAAACAACAAATCTTATAATAATTTATGATATAAGATCTGAGAACGCCTTGTCATAGGTCATGCTCTTGCGACCTACAACAACCAACAACAACCAACAACAACAACAACAACAACAACAACAACAACAACAACGTATACAAGGTTTCCAAGTGAGTAGGCTAAAACTTCACAATACGATTCAATTATGTAAGATTTCCAAATAAAAGAGCTAGTTCAATTGTTCAAGGTTCTAAACGAGAAAGCTTTAGGTACACTTCAAAAAAGAATAATACAAGTTGTTTTTTTAAATGAAAAGGCTAAAACCACACCAAGCGAAACAAATATGTAGAATTTCAAAACGATATGGTTAAAACTACACTACACGTTAAGGTAGACGAATGGCGAAGTGGATAGCGTACTCGTCTTTCACTAAGACAGCCGGGGTTCGATTCCTATCTGGGACGAGGAAAGGTTTGAGGTCAGTTGTCCGACCACGCAGGTTTTCTCCGGGTATTCCGGTTTCCTCTCAAAATTACTGTGAAACAAATAAAGTTTAGTTTTTTACACCACAGGTTAAACTTATATAAGGCTTTCAAATGAGAGAAATAAAATCCACCTAATATTGTATATAGTTCCCAAGAAGATTTTCAAATGAGAATGCTAAGACTACACCACACCCTGACAGTATACACGTTTTCAAATAAGAATGATACAAATACACAACAAGATATAAACTTCTCAATTGAGAAGACTGAAAACACATTTGACATGTACGTACCTGTACACAAGGTTTCCAAAAGAAGACTAACACTACCGCATGCGATACAATCATACAAGGAAAAGATCGAAACTGCACCACACAATACAAGCATACACAATTTTCAAACGGGTAGTAAAACAGTATATGTACCATTGATACATAGTTGCATGATTGAAAGACTTAGTTTATACATTAGCCGAAAGAAATATACGGCGTGTTTTTTTATAGTAAAGTTAAAACTTTTACTGGACGATCTTATAGTATGCATTACTGGAATCTACAAGGCATGGGGCTAGAAAGATCCGCGAATCTTCCTCATGTTATGGCATTATACATCTTGACGCTAATCTGCATTATTTAGCACATTAAAATGTTTTATTTGGAACAAAGTAATTCGAAATAAATGACTGTCTTTTTGAATGTTTAATGTGGTGGATAACTACATCATCTTTTTAAAAGGAAAAACAATTATTTCTTACTAGGACAGATATGTACGTATTCTAAGTCGTATTCCTTTCTCCGGTAGGTAAAGTCTTATACAAGTATGTTTGTGTTCGAAAAACGTTAAAAAGTAGCCGAGGATCATATTGGGCGGTGATTACTTGGGCTTTGGATTGTATTTGGTGTGGATTATTCTGACTGTAAATTACCATATGATTGGATATGAGTTTTTGTCTAAGGATTACATTCGATATGGCCATTTCTGGCTGTTGATTACATTCGATGTGGATACTTTTCGCGGTGGGTTACATTCCAGGTGGTTTCGAAGTGGATTTATTTCGATGTGGATTACACTTGATGTGGATTTATTTCGTTGTGGGTTAGATTCAAAGTGGATTTATTTCGATGTGGATTACACTTGATGTGGATTTATTTCGTTGTGGGTTAGATTCGAAGTGGATTTATTTCGATGTGGATTACACTTGATGTGGATTTATTTCGTTGTGGGTTAGATTCAAAGTGGATTTATTTCGATGTGGATTACACTTGATGTGGATTTATTTCGTTGTGGGTTAGATTCAAAGTGGATTTATTTCGATGTGGATTACACTTGATGTGGATTTATTTCGTTGTGGGTTAGATTCAAAGTGGATTTATTTCGATGTGGATTACACTTGATGTGGATTTATTTCGTTGTGGGTTAGATTCAAAGTGGATTTATTTCGATGTGGATTACACTTGATGTGGATTTATTTCGATGTGGATTACGTTGGATGTGGGTGTACTTT
Organism: Mizuhopecten yessoensis; assembly: GCF_002113885.1. NCBI lineage: Eukaryota > Metazoa > Mollusca > Bivalvia > Pectinida > Pectinidae > Mizuhopecten > Mizuhopecten yessoensis. The sequence goes on along the minus strand of NW_018480078.1, from coordinate 1,990,202 downwards.
GGATGTGAATTATCTTGAGTATATATGTGCTATATGCTGTGGAGTATATTTCTTAAATGATCACTTTGGCAAAGGATTACTAAGTGCATTTGCCTAGCCTGGTATGGATATCTACCAAGTTGACTTTCATCAGTATGGATTATATTGACGAATGATTGCATCAACTGTGAATCGCTTTCATTGTGGATTACAATTGTGAATCGCTTTCATTGTGGATTACAATTGTGAATCGCTATCATTGTGGATTACAATTGTGAATCGTTTTCATTGTGGATTACAATTGTGAATCGCTTTCATTGTTGATTACAATTATGAATCGCTTTAATTGTGGATTACAATTGTGAATCGCTTTAATTGTGGATTACAATTGTGAATCGCTTTCATTGTGGATTACAATTGTGTATCATTTTCATTGTGGATTACAATTGTGAATCGCTTTCATTGTGGATTACAATTGTGAATCGCTTTCATTGTGGATTACAATTGTGAATCGCTTTAATGGTAGATTACAATTGTGAATCGCTTTCATTGTGGATTACAATTGTGTATCCCTTTCAATGTGGATTACAATTGTGTATCACTTTCATTGTGGATTACAATTGTGTATCATTTTCATTGTGGATTACAATTGTGAATCACTTTCATTGTGGATTACATCGGCTGTGAAATAAATCGAATATGCGTTCCAGTTATTGTTTTATTTACTGTTAATTTGCCCGTTTACTTTTAGTTGTTAAACTAACATCGTCAATATAATCCAGTAAATCGTTGGTGTTAGTTTTACAACTAAATGTGGATAACATCGACTGTGAAATTTGGATTGTAATATCTGTTTCAGTTTCTGTAGATTTAATTGAGTGTATTAGCTGTAAAATGCGTTAACCGTAAATAATGCAATGGATCGCATTTCTTGTGGGTTATATTGGCGATATATGCATTACACTTAATTACGGTGATTGGATTAACTGTGGACAAACTGTAACAGTGGATTACATGTACTTGATTACGGTGTTTGTCATGATATCAACCACGGATTACATTGATTCTGAGTTTATTATGTTTTCTTTGGATTATGTTAAGTGTATGTTATATTACAAGAGGATTATACTAACTGTGCATTACGAAGACCGTGGATTATATATGACTGTGGATTATGAATACTGTGGATTATATATGACTGTGGATTATGAATACTATGGATTATATATGACTGTGGATTATGAATACTGTGGATTATACATGACTGTGGATTATGAATACTGTGGATTTTACATGACTGTAGATTATACATGACTGTGGATTATGAATACTGTGGATTATACATGACTGTGGATTATGAATACTGTGGATTATACATGACTGTGGATTATACATGACCGCGTACCACTGCCAAAATCTGTAACTAAGATTAGGAAACTGTATTTTTTTCCTGCATGACTATAGCTATGATTGTATATCATAAAAAACAAACCATTCCTTGTTTGTTGAAATAAACAAAATAAAATTAACAACAGTATTTCAGAGTGTAAAAATTCAGCGGGCAAGACCAGGATTCGAACCCTAGACTTCGGACTGTTATACCATTGCTCTGACCTGGTCAACGGTAGTATCATGGCCCAAATGTGTCCCACAGTTACATTGTATATCCAAACGGAAGTTGACGAAGATATTATAGGTATTACGGTATTTGTGTCCTCTCCACAGCTTACACGATGTGGAACTCAACAGCATTTTTTAAAGCACAACCACGTTGATATGTCCAATTATAAAATTTCAGGAAATATAAACATAGATATCTAAACAATAAGTTTTTATTTCCTGGTTGTCTATAACAATCAATTTACGTCACTGATGTTTGGACTAATGACCTCCTTCTACTAACTTCTACCAGTATTCAAACCCTGTCCCCAACCCCAACACCCACCTTCTAAAGTACTCTCTAGTGCTTTGTCGCCAGCAGGGGGACATGAACTCTAAATAGAGATGTAACTTATTTTGAGATGTCCCCTGAATTGCCTACTCTCTGTGTCTGTCTCTGAGCTCCGTGTTAGGTCTGCCTCAAAATGATAAAAAATGTCTATGCATATGACAAACAGAATACACTTTTTGAGGAAAATATCGTGAATTGTCCAAACAAATGTATACGGACCGCAAATAGGAAGAATATGTTACAATGACTAGACAGACAGGTGTCACAACGATTAGACAGACATATATAGGGAACGCATGAGAACGAATAGGTTACAATGACTAGACAGATATGTATAGGGAACATATTAGGACAAATAGGTAACAATGACTAGACAGACATGTATAGGGAACGCATGAGGACGGACGCACAGGTTACAATGACTAGACAGACATGTATATGGAACGCATGAGAACAAATATGTTACAATGACAAGACAGACATGTATAGGGAACGCATGAGGACGGACGAACAGGTTACAATGACTAGACAGACATGTATAGGGAATGCATGAGGACAAATATGTTACAAGGACTAGACAGACATGTATATGGAACGCATGAGAACAAATAGGTTACATTGACTAGACAGACATGTATAGGGAACGCATGAGGACGTTTATGTTAAAATGACTAGGCAGATATATAAAGGGAACGCATGAGGACAAATATGTTACAATGACTAGACAGACATGTATAGGGAACGCATGAGGACGAATAGGTTACAAGGACTAGACAGACATGTATATGGAACGCATGAGGACAAATAGGTTACAATGACTGGACAGACATGTATAGGGAACGCATGAGGACGGATAGGTCACAATGACTAAACAGACATGTATAGGGAACGCATGAGGACGAATATGTTACAATGACAAGACAGGCATGTATAGGGAACGCATGAGGACGGACGAACAGGTTACAATGACTAGACAGACATGTATAGGGAATGCATGAGGACAAATATGTTACAAGGACTAGACAGACATGTATAGGGAACACATGAGAACAAATATGTTACAAGGACTAGACAGACATGTATAGGGAACGCATGAGGACAAATATGTTACAAGGACTAGACAGACATGTATAGGGAACGCACGAGGACAAATATGTTACAATGACTAGACATACATTTATAGGGAACGCATGAGGACAAATATGTTACAAGGACTAGACAGACATGTATATGGAACGCATGAGGACAAATAGGTCACAATGACTGGACAGATATGTATATGGAATGCATGAGGACGAATATGTAACAATGACTAAACAGACATGTATATGGAACGCATGAAGACGAATATGTTACAATGACTAGACAGACATGTATTGGGAACGCATGAGAACGGATAGGTCACAATGACTTAACAGACATGTTTAGAGAACGCATAAAAACGAATAAGTCACAATGACAAGACAGTAATGCATAGGGAACGCATGTGGACGAATAGGTTACAATGACTAGACAGACATGTATAGGGAACGCATGAGGACGGCTATGTCACAACGACTGCCCAGACATATATAAGGAACGCAAGAGGACGGATAGGTCACAATGACAAGACAGACATGTATAGGGAACGCATGAGGACGGCTATGTCACAATGACTGCACAGACATATATAGGGAACGCATGAGGACGGATAGGTCACAATGACAAGACAGATATGTATAGGGAACGCATGAGGACGGATAGGCCACAATGACTAAACAGACATGTTTAGGGAACGCACGAAAACGAATATGTAACAATGACTAGATTGATAGATGAGAAGACAGTGATATGAAGGAGAAACAAAAGGTTATAAAGTGTTTGGAAGGTTCGTGACAGTTGTGAACATGCTGATCGAACACAATATACATAGACGTAGACACGTGTCAATACATGACGTCATCACAACACAATTGATATCATAGCACATGCATTACGCTATTATATCGAGACAAACATGCATGCAAAGTGTATCATCTATACCCATCCCGTAGTGTCCCCCCATCCCGGAGTGTCCCCCACCCCGGAGTGTCCCCCCCACCCGGAGTGTCCCCCAATCTCGGAGTGTCCCTCCACCCCGGAGTGTCCCCTCTCCCCGGAGTGTCCCCCCACCCCGGAGTGTCCCCCCACTCCGGAGTGTCCCTCCATCCCGGGGGGTCCCCCCACCCCGGAGTGTCCCCCCATCCCGGAGTGTCCCTCTACCCCGGATAATTATTTAGAAGTTCTGAGGTGCTATAACAAATTTTGGATAAATGAATGTAAAAGACATAAAATAACTTAATTTGAACATTTAAAGACTTAAAGCATGATTCATGAACACTTCAATTGTTGAACAGCATCACTTAGAATTACAAAATCTTCCAACATGCCTGTTACGAGAAGGTTTTGCTAAGCCATTGAATTCAAACACGAAAATCTGCTCTTTTTATTTCTTTTTTTTCTACAAAATGTGGCATTTGCCTGGTTCAAATGAACCATACAAAACTCTAAATACTATTTCGGACCACACACAGTAAATACATTTAAATAGTACATTTAAGGGCTTTTGATGTGCACGCAACTGCTTAATTGCTTATAATGGCAGCTACTGGTCCGATATAAAACAGAATTATGTGAATTACAGAAAATATGGACAAATAGTTCAAAGGTAATAGGCGCGTGGACAGACGAGTGGACAGAATGTCAATCATATCGGTCAGGACGAGAGCTTTTTCGGACGGACGAACATCATTTTGTCATAATGTATTGAAAAAAATACATTGCGGTTGATGATGAAGATTTGAAACTACGGACGGACGGTTAGATGGACGCATTGACCGATATACGAATAAACAAATACGAGTGTAAAGCAAGAGTGCAGTGCGTTCATGGTTTTAAGTGATTTTTAGATATAAAAGTCGACGTTATTAAAAACGGGAAAACATTTTGTTGATTCCAGAGGAATACCTCCATTGATTTCCCTCCGCGGGATCTCATTTTGTTCAAACAGTTCACTGATATATTTGAACTTTTCTATTGGGTCATTCAGTACATGTACAGGTGAGATGCTCTCACACACAATTGCGTTCACGCTTGTTTTTCATCGTTCCTCGCAGCTCGTGGGACACGTGATCCATTTCCATATAAGGTGCACTGTCACTGAGTACATTTTCATGTAATAACCCACGTGACATTTCTTACATTAGAAACGCATGACCGCGCTTAAATGTATAAATAGACTCAATAACAAGGAAAAGCACGTGCTAAATAAACGACATTACCATGAATGTACTAATGAACAACATGGAAAATAAAGTTCTTGAAAATTTAAAATAGTATACTTGTTTTCTTGTTAAGAAGGACAATTACCAAAATCCCATTTTGAACAGTATTTCTTTTTTATCTTTGTAGAAAATTTGACCTTATACCGAATACATTCCTGGGCATGCGTACTCGCGGGAAGATGAAGGTCAAGTACAAATTTGAAAATGGAAGGTGCACTCGGTGCAGATTTTGACCGTTGTGTGTGTCAAGCGACAGTGTTGGTGGACATGTGGAGTGGGGAGGTTGAGTTTTTGAATCCAAGAAAACCATTTTGTGATAAATCCTACCTGGAATATGGAAATTAATTTTGACGGTTTTGGGCCTTTACGTGACCAAAAAAGTATGTATTATTTTCCCGATTTCAATTTATTTTATTTTTGGCATTCTTGAACCAAACAGTGAAACAAATATTTGTACCAAATTTAAATTGTGAAAAAAAAAGACTTGAAAAATCCACAAAAAAATAACTTTATACTTCATTGTGTAGATCATTAGTTTACCCGTGGAGTGTGGAATCATGGCTATGAAGTCAAAGTTGATATAAAGATTGTTACAAAAATACTTGATCATTTTAAATAGAATGGTCATTCAAATTTCTTTTCATGTTTCGGTTATATGTAAAAAAAAAACGTTTAAAAAAATAATAAAACTACAATTTGAGACAAAAAATGCTATCATACAGGTAAGTATTCATAACATCGTTTAATTAAAGTAAAACAAATTTTGTCTGAAATATTATAAGGAATGTATTTCAACCTTGAAGCACTGAAATCCTTACTGAATCATGGTAAGTAGAACTCATCCCCAAAATTCCATGAGCTACGCTCTATTTCAGCACAGGGGTTCGTTACTAATGTCTGAAATACATATATGCTATACTGATATGGGTTACAACACATTTGTATGTGTGATGTAACCCTAACTCGATCTGGCAAACGGGGGGACCATCTTCACAGTGTTCTGCAACTGCCGCGTTGTAGCGATTTTCTGTTTTGCGTGGCAGGATGAAATTGCAGGGACATGAGTAGTTTTTACAGTGCTTGGACATATCCAGATGTGAAGAGAGTTTGTAGAGAGTTTACTATCTAGACACCAGGATAGGTCTGAACAAAATACTCATGCCCTTTTTGTGAAAGTAGTTGCCGTATTGGGCAAATTTTCTTGATATTGAAGTTATCAAAAAAACTGAAATTATTAAAAAAACCACTAACGCAAACTCGCCTATTATACGCCAATAGGGGCATGGATTTGTTACTAAAAATAGCCAAAATCACATTAATCTTAACTTTTTCAAATTGTTTGTCCAAGTCGCATTTATTCAGTCGTGAAACATAATACAAATGCAAAAATAAACTTTATGTGCATGTGGGAAAATACCAAAAATAGATGCAATGCTTTCGGTAAAGTACCATCAAGTTTTTAAGTAGCCAACGCTTTCAGTAAACATCTTTTAGCAAAATATTATTTACCTTGTCGTAAATTAATGCGATTTTTAATAATATCTTGCAAAAGTTACTAATAAAGCGATTTGGTTTATTTTTAGTAACAAATCCATACTAAACCGTATAATAGGCGAATTTGCGTATTATACGCAAGTTGGTGGCTTTACCCAACCTGCTTCCGGCAACTATTTTAAAGGCAAATCGGTATTGCTGTAAGTAACAGAGATAAAAAATATAGGTTGTGAAGAAATTGTGGAAAAGAAGTGTTCATCATACTTTCAACTCATGAAGTCTGTGGTAATGAATGACCTTTACCAACCTTCTAGGTCACAGGTCAAAGGTATAAAACCTTTAAATTACTATTTCTAAAAATTTAAGAAATAATGGGTGATGATATTTGGCAAGAAACATACTGGAATGAGGGTTATACAATTTGTTGAAATGAATGACCTGGACCCAATTTCAAGGTCATGTGTTCAAATATGGTAAAACGTTTAATTAACCTCTGAATAAAAGAGGCCGGTCGAAGTTCATGATATTTTGTGATGCATGTTAATGTCGTAAATTAATGTGGTGTGTTTGAAGTGACTAAATGGCTAAACCAACCATCTTAGTTCAGATAAAATAAAATGTTCCAAATCTTTTAACAATGATTCAAAAAGATACATAATTAGTAAAGTAATAAAGTCTTCAAAGAAATATCAAAATCAGTACGGGATANCTAACTTGTCCGGAAAACTCTTCCTTAATTAACAGATGGATTTCATTGAAACTTTGCATGAATGATCAGTATCTTATGTAGTTGTGCACTGGCATTTCAATTTGGGATTTCGACCCTTTTTGATGGAGTTATGCCCCTTTGTGAGAAATACTTGTCCGCGCAACTTCTCCTTAACTAACAGGTGGAATTCATTGAAACTTTTTATGAATGATCGGTATCTCATGTAATTGCGCACCGGCATCTTATTTTGGGATTTCAACCCTTTTTGATGGAGTTATGCCCCTTTGTGCGAAATACTTGTTTTATTTAGATAAGCAAAAGCATGGGCCCCAAACCTCTTGGTTATACAGTGGAGAGCTTATCAGGCTGATCCCTAGAATTGGAGGATATCTATGTATTACATCTATACATTTGAGGAGATATATGCATTACATCTTTCAGCAAAACTCGTTCATATGGGCTAACAAGTTTTGGTTTGCAAGTATGTTTTGGCATCGAGAGGGAGTACATGAAGTATGTCAGTGACCTATTTACTTAAATAAGTGTACAGCTCGGCAAATAAAGAACTCATTACTGCTTTGCATTATAGTTATGGTTTATATATGAGCGGGGGTATTAGTTAGCCTTTAACTTACAGTTCTTGTTTATATAGGAGCGGGGGTATTAGTGAGCCTTTGGCTTATAGTTCTAGTTAGTTTTAATTTTTTCGGATCGAAACATTAAATTCTATGACATGCTATAACATTTGTTGTGTGGAAGTAAGTTTCGTAGCATTGTATGCGAGAGTTATCGCCCTTCGTGCGTATGTGTCTCGTGCAGGTTATTCAGAAATGTCGTACATCTTGATAACGATCGATGGTATTCGTTGAGAAGAATAGAAGCGGAAACAAGTAACAACTAATTATATACTGTGCTCTCGTCAGTATTCAATCAGTTATCCCCCTCGCTTTGGAGAAACATTATGTGCCAAAAATGCAAAAAATGGCCGTGCTTACCTTATAGCTGATGTTTCAAAAATGACAACTTAGTCTATTTCTGACCAGTGGTTACATCTACCGGTTCTCGCATTAAAGAGCTTGTGTGTAGTATGATGTTTTCAACTCCTTGACTATTTATTTCACACAAACATATCCTTTAATATTTACCTTGCGCTCATCTTTTTCCAAAAACTGAAGCTTTCGTGGAAATGAGGAAAAAAAGGTTAAATATACAAGAATATTTACGTCTCTTCCTTCTTCAGCTTAGCAAATTCTGACTGCGTATAAATTGGCGTTTACGCACACAACAGAATAAACTTTATGCCAACTGCGTTCATTCTATCGTATACGCCATCAAAAGGAAGGTCAATCCTTGTATGGAATTCTTAAACATACCAGATTCTCGTGATGACTACTAAATTGCTGATAATACAGCTTTATTTCTTTCCGTAGTAAGTTTAACACATTACATTGTATGACAAGTTGTAAAGGTTGTAGATAAACTTATCTAATCTCATACAAATATAAAGGATTTACATGATATATATGAAGTCATAAACATATTTGGGCAGGAAAGAAAATAGACAAAATTAGCAACAGACATTTTGCTCTCCTGTATTTGCAGTTTCGATCCATTTAATGTAATTTGTTTGGATTCAACATGCTTATAAAGTTTAATTGAATTGTAAATGTACACATTTATATATCAAATGTTTTGGGAAACGGCTCCACATAAGTCGGAAAACTGTATATATTTTGCAAAATAGAATAGGTTTAAATCACAGAGGTGCCACGTGAAGGGTAGAAATCGGGTAGTGTTGGGGTCGATATATTTGGTTGAAAAATACAAACTTTGTTTATTTCAAAGCAAGTATGAAACAAGTTATTTCAACTTATATTAGTCACTCTTTATGGCCCGGATGTTAGCGCGCGGGGGATCTTAGTGTGGGAGGAAAGCGGAGTACCCGGAGAAACCCCCAAATGGTCGGGCAGGTGACCCCATACCTTTTCACGTCCGATCGAGATGTCGAACCCCGGTCGCCTTGGTGACAGGAAAGTGTGCTATCCACTGCACCACCCGACAACCCTGATGCTATATCAATTTAGCACCTTTAAAAAAACCAAGCTGAAATTCTGAAATTGATGTCTCTGGATGTTATGGGAGGTAGATAGGACAATAACAAACAAAGTAATTTATTAACTATAATAAAAGAACACATACTCACTCACTCTCATACTACCATCTGTAATTAATATATTGTATATCATTAGAACTTGCATGTATAAAGATAATACTTATAAATAGGGTATCGTTTAGTATTTTTCAAGTAAGAACTAGTATGATTAAGTATATTTCTGTTAGTTGCGTTAGACATACCAACGACACCATATAATAAAACATGAAGATTTACAAACCCTTATAGATTATACACAGAGATGATGTGATGTGTAAAATTCCTATAAAGAGGACATTCGAAGAAAAACTGTATTGTATTCTATTTTGTATGTGGAAGCGCGGTGATGGAGGTATTTGATTAAATCCCAGCTCATTATGGGTCAAAACTATGTCTGAACGTACCTTAACTCAGGGAACCCCTCTTAAATTCATTTTTTTCGTATGAAAGCATTGTCCGAGTCGAGTTAAGAAACGTTGGTCAAACTTTGGCCCGACATTTTCACCCATGACAACTGTTATAAAAGTGTCATAATTATCGGACAATTACAAACGGTCCCATTTTCCTGATTATCAACATTAGTAGGGCACTTAGACATACGAACGGCGAGTAATGGCAACCACTTGAACCACTTGAACCAATAATTACGTGAATAATTAACGCCTGCCTCCCAATTGATTAGTCTAGACTGTCAATTAACATAGGAGTAAAAATAAGATACTTAATTAGTGAATCGGGGGGTCGGCAACTTCATGGCAGCCTGAACAAATTAAGTCAATGGATTTTTTTTAAGTGATGGGGTCAAGAAATTTGGGTTAGAAGAGTAATACAATATAATAAGACTGGCTGTTTGTAATGATAAGAAAATGGTATGGTTTTTATTCAACAATGGCGAATGAATGATGCAGAAACTTGCACGAGTTGCTTCCCTTAGGCCCCAAGTCCTAATTGTAGAGTAGAGAATCCAATTAAATCAATCTTAAAATCGCATTCAATATAGCGATTCTGACAAAATAAATAAATCATTAAAATAAATAACGCACAAAATACTTACGACCATTTTGAGGAAAGTAGATAAACAAGTGTCTTTGTCACAGAAGTATGCAGATCCCCGTAAATGTTTTGTTTGTTTACGGTCCCAATAAAACCGTAAATTAGCTTTGAACTCCAACCTATGACATATGTTCACAGTGGTACTAAAACAACACTAATCTCCCAACGGTAACACGACATCGGGTTTCTAACGTTAAGTAACTCCGGTAATATATCGTCAAAGACGGTGTTTTCATAACCCTGATTGGTTTTTTCATTGACACTAACTACCGTTTAAACCTCTCCGACTTGAGTAATGAATTGGCAGAATGGTTTTACGTCAAATATTGAGTGGACATTGAAAGATGACCTATCGTGTCTCCTGTAGAATTAGATGGGCTTGACTCGTAGAGTAATTCGGAGGTGCTCGTATCAGTTTCAAACTGTAGCTTTACCTACTGTAAAATTTATACTTAAGGTCACAGAATTGTAATCTATGGGTCATCAATGTTCGAGGTTTATCAGAATGAAAAGAAAACGATCAAATTCTGACTCTGAGGAGCACCCCTGCAGTAAGAAAAGCAGTAAGTGAATTTAAATATTTTCTTACATTTTTGTTGAAAACTAACAATTTTCAGATCACCTGTACAAATGAAGGTATTTTTTTGCTGTCGTATCCCACTTTTTTATCCGATTTTCAAACCATTTTCTTTTTAAATCGGACGTTGTTATGATAAATTTGAGCTAACTAATTAATTGATAATTAAAACAGTGTCCATTAGTCTATTTCCGGTCATTTCGCTTCACAAATTAGAACAAATTAGTAATATTGTACCAACTAGACTGTCGTAGTGAATTTATGAAGTAGAACGTGTGGACATTTTTAACGCCTAGTGTGTTAACGATTTAGGAAGTATATGTTTTGGGTGTGATGTGATCCCCGGGGGGACAGGCAGTCAGTTATACCTGGGTGAGTGGACAGGTGTGAGGTTTAGAAACAGTGATCTACAGTGGAGTATATAGTTCGCATCTCTTCCTTCTCGTACTCATGTTTGAATATCTTGGATCTTGTACACACAAAAAACACCACTTGTTTATATTTTGAAAGAAAGAAAAAGATCTTAAAATGGAGATGGATCAAGGTAAGCTCTTTGTTGCAAATATAGGAGTTTGATTATCGTTGTTTTTGTAGTCGTTAATGATTGTTTTGGTAATGTTCTGTAAGGGAACAAATGACGGTATGAAATCAATTTTTATCACATTGTTTGTATGCTAAGCTTAATGTGCACATTTTCAAATTATTTTTAAATGGATCACATCACATGCATTAAAACCAACTAGGTAACTGTAAATTACAAGTGCATAACATCGATTTCATGACTTTTTTGCAATGACGGGTTGTCTGCCCTTTGACCACTGCGGTAAACACCACTTGCTACATTTGATCTGTGCGTTGAAAAACATTTAAGGATTTATTTGTATAGACATTCTTTTTAAACCCATAACGGAAACAATAGAATGGTGTTATTCCTATAAAGCGCTTCCACATTCTTTCGATTGATTAAGCCACAGATAAACACAATATGTAGCATACCGGCTACCGCGGCACTAACAAGTATAACATTCTTTATTGACATTCCTTATAAATAATTCTCGTTTGAAAGTAACTGTCAACAGATTTTGAAATTTATTATTCAGTGATAATATATTATTGTTACAATATTTATTGCTAAACTTTCCTTCGATCATTCCAATGATTTTGTCGGACGGTTCTAACCTAAATTAGATTTTTTTGTTTATATAATTTTCGTCAAACAAGGGTCGATAAAAGTTTATTTCTGACGTATTTAGGTTTATTTTAGGTTTTCTCTTCAACGAATGGCACGATTCTCATGGCATTAAATGAAGCATGAAGTTTAAATAATAGGTTTTGATCGGAATATGTGTATTATTTTCATGTGTTGATAGTTAATTTGTAGTATTGAGCGGTTAATTTTGACAGAATTTTTAATGTTTTGCGTATTATTCTTATCTGGTGGAGTTACCTGCCCTTTGACCGTTAGCATTGCTAGTATTAGATTTTCTTGACTTATCAATCAATGTTCCTATTTAAACGCTATCAATGTTCCTATTTAAAGGCAAGTCTATATAAATTTTATGTGTGACGCTTTGGTCTGATAAACAGTCATTTGTTACGCCTTTCCATACTGAGAGTGAAATAAGTGAACGCCACTGTGTGAAAACCCCTATGGGAACGCTGTGACTAGTGATGAACACGATTGTTTTGGTATTCACGGCTCAGTGAGTTTACGCCTACGTATTTTAAATGGAATGCACGCTAGCGTTACGTATGTACGATCAATGGAGAGGAATGTCGATAGCGTCAATTCTGTAACTCTCACACACGAGGCTTGTGATTAAAAGTAGAACTTACTCCTACTTTTAACGTTAGGCTTAAAACCGGTACACAAGTATATCCGTCTGGGATCCAATGATTTGTCCAGCCACATACAAAATCGATTTATTAAAAGTGGTTTTCGACAATATCCAATTGTAAACATTGTGTGTCGAGTTTGTAAGTAGATTTACCTGTGGAGCAAATCTCGTCATATCAAGGAATTTTATCTATTTATATTTTATGTCGCGTACGATACACATCCAGCGTACCCGTGGGAACATACTTACCTGAGTTTACTCACCTGTAATAAACATAATTGGTGGGTGTCTCTGTAAGGAGTCATGCAGACTATTGTTCTTTCTATGTTATGCTTTTATAAAAATCGTTTACCTAAAGCGGTTTAGAAAACAAACCGACCCATGAGTGAAATGCAAACACATTTTTTACTCTGTGAATAACACGTGTCATACTTATTCACAGTACACGAGGGAAAATTGTTTAGATAACTTTCCCATAACTCACATGAAAAATATTGCATGTCCATCATTCGTGGATGTGTTGACGTATGAAATAAACAATAACCAAAATGGGCAGTGAAAAAGTCAATTTTAGAACCCGCAAGATATTTTAATCGTTCTAAATCTATATTTGTAAACATACATTTTTTTTTTAATATAAACAACAAAAGTATTGCTTGACGTTTCTTGTATCGCATTCAAAAGATTACATTGAAATACCACCATATGGTTAAATGTTATTTCCAATATACATGTATTTCTAATCTAGTGACATCTCAATTCAATTTAGTGAAAACTAAAGGTGGAAAGGTAACGATATATAAGCGCGTACTCATACAATTTCACCTTAGAGTCATCTAAGTACTTTCATATCACATCCTAGTAGGCGTGCACCGAGTTGCCACGCGGTATCACGGTGTTTGTTTGGGTACGAGTATGAATTTCTTGCTATGGGGTCCTGTTCTTTCTCGAACGCGGGAAGGATTTTCATTGGTCAATGAGCCAGTAACTGAGTACCGCGAAAAGCTATAGCCGTGAGTAGGGCTGGCTGGCTGCCAAGTTCAATGCGTTCAGCCCAGACGATATCCTTCAGCCATGAAGAAATAGTTCCTTGTCTGCATCGAATGTAAATCTTCATTTCCTTCCACTGCAGCAAGATTTTGGTTTTCTGTACTTTTTATGATGTGATGATCTTAATATTAACGAAATAATCTCGGTTTATGTAAGCAAAAAATCTGGCTCGCAGCCAAGAGGCGGGTACGATAGGCGGAGTAATCGCGACCCAGTTCTCGCACTGGGGGTTCAACGTTCATACTATATACACTCGTAGCTTTGAATGCAAGATCAAAACAAGACAGACAGTCGATCTAACAACGTGGCTTAGTGTTCGGATTATATACAATCATTCTCCATGTGGATTTTACAGTAGCAACATGCTTTCACGAAAGCTAGGAATGTTTTCCTACAACCATAATACCAACATGGAAAAGGATAAGCAAGGTAAATCATCGGAAATTCTTAGTGAAACACCTTATAATATGTTTGTGAAACCAATGATTCGGTCTGCTGTCTAAGAAGTTTTGATATTTTTACGATCTGGGAGTTGTTGTAATATTTTAACATGTTCCATATGTTTTTATCTTTATAGTGAAAGACAAAGATGCATTTCAGAGGGTATACACAGTTGGTCAGCATTTGGGAAGCGGAGGATTTGGTACTGTTTACAGTGGAACACGCAAGAGGGATAATTTACCCGTAAGTTTACATACAATATTGGTCCATTATTTGCCGCGAAATGTCGATTAGCACGTGCTCTTTAGTACTTGAGGATCAACTTAAAAAAAATTCGATAGATATTCATTTTGTTAACTGTTCTGTTATAACAAAAATAGATATTTATACGATTTAATTTAATATTTTTTCTTTAATTTCAGGTTGCAATCAAAGTAATAACCAAAGAGAAAGTCACAGAATGGGGACAGCTAAATGGACATAGTGTGCCGATGGAAATTTGTTTATTAAAACGTGTGAACAATTGTGCAGGAGTTATTAAAATGTTGGACTGGTTTGAAATGAAAACCAACTTTGTCATTGTGATGGAACGGCCAGAACACGTGCAAGATTTATTTGATTACATTACAGAAAAAGGTGCTTTGGATGAGGAAACAAGTAAAAATTTCTTCAGACAGATTGTGGACACACTTATCAACATTCACAAAAACGGTGTTGTACACCGGGACATTAAAGATGAAAACATTCTTGTGGACTTGAAAACTGGTGAACTAAAATTGATCGACTTTGGATCAGGTGCTTTCCTTAAAGACACAGTGTATCTCGCATTTGATGGTGAGTGTCATGGATATATATATCAGTGTTGCTATATTGGATTTAGAACAAGAGCGTACTGCGATAGATTGTTACAAAACGTGTGTGCTATTTGCTGCTACTGTATACTGAGCTTACACAAGATTATGTTATAGCTGCCAATGGCCTGCCAAATAAGGGTGGGGAGTCTGGGGGAGCATCTCGTAACAGTCGTCTCGCGTTGTGACCTGAAATAATTGTCAGCTTAGAAGAGTTAGCTTTAGTGTATGAAGTTAGGGACCGTGAAATTCTTGCGAAACAGTAGGTTTTTGGGGTTTTCATCTTGTCAGACATTCCATTCCTGTAAAAATCCTGTTAGGTACAGTTTGTTTACACAAGCAGGTCATTTCGTGGGACTTAGCTCGTGTTTGGGTAAGGGGATGGGTCGTTTGGCTGGTTGCTATCAACGGACTCTGCTAGTAGCGTGGATTGGAAGCAAACGAGGTCACGATCATTTACTAAATCCAATTCAGCTGTGCTGCCTGAATAGGCGAGGTATGCAAGGCATTCACAAGCGGTGTGTGTATATACCTTAGCGCGGTATTTGTCTAGCTACGTCCTAACAGACAGAGGTCATAGTGGCGTACTTAACTCCGTTGCTTAATAAACTTTTTCAAAAGTCTATATCTTTTCTACCGTATTTTAGTCAATGCTCAATAATGGAAGTTCAATTGAGGGTTTTACATTATTCACTCAAATGATAAATTTACCAGTTGGTAACCAGGTGCTCTGGCGTTACATTACCTGTGGGTAGTCATGCGTGACGGTTGACCTAGGTGTATTTTATCTATGGGAAAATTATACATTCCTCGGACTCTTCATAAGTACATTAAAATTAAGAGTAAGGCGGCCTGGTAACATCAATTAGTCACTTCAATTAAAACTGAATAAAATGATAGATTTATTGAAATAAAAAAGGATACTATTATAAATGTTTTAAAATAAATAAAATGCTGTATTACAAATTCAATGTTTTCATACTTTGAAATTTTCATGTTCTTCAGGTACACGAGTATACAGTCCGCCAGAATGGATCAAATTCCACAGGTACCATGGGCGATCTGCAGCTGTTTGGTCTCTAGGAATTCTCTTGTTTGATCTGGTCTGCGGAGATATCCCTTTTGAGCAGGATGAACAGATAATGAAGGCCGAGGTTTCCTTCAGAGGACGAGTGTCTCATGGTAAGTTGTACAAAAATGTTAGCTCAACAAATTGAAAAAAAAAATAGAATGAAAAGTTGAAATATTCTAGAAAATCTTTTTTGAAATGTGAATAATTTCAATCTTCATGAAATGAAATTAATATTTTCTGTGTTTTTGTCTTTTCAGAAGTGAAAGATTTGGTGAAAAAATGTCTAGCAATTCGTCCATCAGACCGACCAACCTTGGAAGAGATTCTAACGCATCCCTGGCTAGCTTCAACAGTACAGCCATCAGTTGATAAGCGAGCACCCAACCACACAGGAAGTCAAGGAATCGTGGATGCCGTATCTATGAGCAGTCAGGAAAGCATGTGATGAAGGCATCCTACTAGGACCTTGATTCAAATACCCGTGTTCATATTTATAAATTATTAACTATAAACAAACTGCAACACAGCAATGCAATATATTAACTGTGAAACCATTCCACAACTCAGGGAGCTGCAATGAATTAATTACATTGTCATATTACATCATATGTGGATTATGAGACGAACTTCATACAAATATTTGAAAGTGGATCAACCCCCTCTCCACGTGCCCACAAGCTCATTCAAATGACTGGAAAGCAAAAGGGATGTGAATATTTTGCCAAAGACCACTCTAAAATACAAGTTGTGATTTCACCATATTTGTTGGACTTTCCAAGGGTGGCAAACATGGACCTTATTTATTGTGATAGTATGAGAGAAGAGACTAAGAAAAACGCTCAATTTTTTTTTTATTGCATACATATTGTGAGTCCTATTCAGCCATGAATTTGAACCCAATAATCACTGCCACTTCAATGCAAAAAGTTGATTTTTCCTCATTTCATGTATTTTCTATTTATTAAGCTACAATGCTAGCCATATCATTACTTATTCATATGTAGGGTTAGATTAGTAATTTTTGGTGTACTTTGACACAACGGTGCTGATAGAAATTGGTAATTGCCATTTTTTATTGATTTTTTTTTTTATATACACGTGTATTTATTTTGTGGTTTTTATGATAAATCCTCCTAAAACAACGAAATGACTAGTAGAAAGTCATAATTAGATCCTTTCCTGTATTTCTAACTTTATAGATTAATCACCACTTTATAATACTAATACTTGAACCTTTAATCTTTCTGTATCAACACCTCAAAAAACGTGGCATCCTTATCATTTGTAAGGGGCTTAAAGGTTGTACTAGCACAATAATTGTAGCTTTAAAGCATTTCCACTAAAATCACTAAAACTTTTTAGAAAACAATTTTGACCATAGTTTTGCTTTTGACCATATTTTTGCTTTTCTAATTTTAGAAGTTTAAAAAGCAAAAGTAGTATTTTCATTGTAACGCACAATTTTATTATATAATCTTTTAAAAAAGGTTTGCATATATATACGTATTTCTCTCTCCCTGCCCATCATAGCTCATTTCCTGTATTAAAATTCATCTATACGCCATTTGTACATATGTAATCTCATTTATTTATTAAGCATGGTGTGACGTGTGAATTACTTGTACAAACGAATTAATAGCGCATACATTAAAATGGGTGCTTTGAGTGAACATTTCTGCATGAATGAATACTGAAAATATTGAGTGACAGCAGTTGGTGAATGGAAAGCTCGACTTTGTGTAAATGTGTTTATCTGGATATGAGCGAAATGCAGAGAAAATTTTGTAAAGTTGGTTGAATGAAATTGTATGAAGTTTGGGTATGTGCTGGCTTTTCCCTATTATCAGATATGGAACGGACGTCGGTACCCTCAAAACTGAATGTTTGAATAATGCTAATATGAATGCTTTATGTATTAATTTATTTATTCAGAAGAAGCAATTCTCCTTTGAATATGTGTGTGTGTGTAACTGAAGTCAGCTTGTAAATAACTTATTTTTATATGAAACAAAAGAAAAGAAGAAAAATCCCAGAATAAAATATATAAAATTAATTTCTGAATCGTTGTTTTATTTGATTTAACACTTGGACCAACTAGGATATCATAACGTGACAGACCTTTGAAGAAAAATGCCAGACATGGATTACAATGAAATGGATTTAGAAAAGTTAAGAGGACCGACCATTCTTGACAAATGACATTTTACTGACATGAAAGTTTATATCTGATAAAAAATTAAGCAAAACGTGTAATAAAAAAAAAGTGATTATGGAAAGATTCAAAATTTTACAGCTTTATCATTTAATTTACGTTTTTTTATCGGATGTAAACTGATTAAATCTGGACTGCACACGTTTTGTTTTACAACAAAAATAAAAGGACCTGACATAGACACTAGATATTTGTTTATAGGTTCCTGAACAATTTGGTTCAGTTTCATGTTATTCAAAAACCTGGATGGATTTGAACCTATTATAAATATTTGGCCGGGATCCAATATCTCTTCAGACATTTGTTATCTGTAACCACTAAACCAGCGAGGAAATATATAAAAAAAAGACCAAAAATGTTCATATTGATAGAAAATTATTGGCATTGGCAAAGAAAATTGGAATCGGTTCAAACATGTGACAGTTATTCAGAATTAACGGTTATGAGTTGTTTAGCCCTATTACACATCGTTCAAAACATCCTGGTTGGTTTTCCGAGAAGCCCATTGACTGACTAGTCGGGATGTTTACGAATGTGTCGCATACAAAGTTCAATTTAGAAACGTCGTCACTAACAAATATAAAATCTTCTGTGGTTTTACAGTAGATGGTAATCTAGAATTTTGTTGGGGAGGCGGATCTTGTTCTGAATGTCTGTTAAAAATATTGTTCTGAAAATCACCAAGAAATGCATATCATTTGTACTAAATGAACTGCGAAAGAAAATGAAACAAAGTTGAACAATGTGTCTGTTCTATATTACATTGTCTACTAATTAGCACTAGTTAACCGCTAACAAAACGTCATGTTCCCACGCCACATCTATACCTACTACACGACTAACAATATTTTTTTTAAACTCGTGAGACATAATTTCAACGGTCTTATCGCAACCACTACGTATTACTTAAAATTTTATATTATACCAGTTTTTGCCGTGTATGTAGGTAATAACATTCAATATACAACCAGGAATCCCTGATATAACATAACAAATTGGAGTACGACCATGAAAAGGAACAAGAACGTTAGAAGAACTAGGAGCCACGTGGAGTTACTAGATGAGCTTGATGTTAGTAAAGTGTTCACATGCCATTTTACGTGTTGCGCGTACTACGTTGTTAGCGAGAAAATATCGATTTATTTTAGTCTACTACGCTTTCGGATCCGAGACAGCTGATCCAATTAATAACAGTCTGGATACATTTGCAACTGTATTTTCTAATATTATTGTTTGTCAATGTTAAATTACCTATGTTATTATTAATAATTGTAATGTATAAATCCAGTCCACTACACATCCCTGATAAATCTAAACTATCAGTGCCTAATAAAATCTGACGGATCATAGCGGGCCCATATGATAGTTAGCCCAAATAATATCAGTGATGCCGCATAACTTGAGCAAGCTCATTGATAGTATACAGTTTTAGTAGTAAATCCGATCTACGCAGTATATGTATAGCGTAGGTGTATATATATAGACTGGACGGTCAGGTACGGAGCGCGAGTCACCTTCCCGACCACTAGGAGTTCACGTGATCGTGTATATAAGCAGAGGGCACGAATACACATACCACGGAACTATCTGGTGTAACGAAGGTGAAGGTCGTCGGTTGTAGGGCTAAGCGGCCTACGAATATATTACATAGTTCGAACTGCGGTGACACGAAGTTGTTGTGTAACACTTTTAAATACATATCGGATACTACATAACTAATCTACTTCAACTATAAGAACTCTGCCAAGTACAACCAGGTGGACTCGTAGAATTTTAATGAACAAAAATATTGCGCTGTCAATCTATTTAAGTCAGATCCTTTTAATTCCCGCGCCTCTATGCTACGACACACTCCTGTCTTCCGAGGGAAATGGGAAGATAGATTTTATTATAATAAGATTGTAAATATTATCGCGGTATCAAATTCCATGTCCTGATAATTAGTTGAGTGTTTATTCATAATACGGTATTTTTCGGAACAATCAGTTTGTGGATGTGTTTGAACCTCCCTCTCCTGTAAGTTCTTTAATCGGAAATTACTGTTGGAGCTTAAGGAAATTTTAAAGAGAAAAAAACCCACCTAAATTTCAACAGTACCTTCCGATAAAAAAAATATTGAAGAGTTTCCGAGGCTAAATTCCGTATCTCGGTGACACCGTAGCCTTACGGATAGAGTATAAGTGGACCAAACGGCAATTGTTTTTTAGAATCCACACCGCATTTGCCAAGGTTTGTTTTCGGGCATTCCCTTATAGAACTGAGGTTTTTCCCGGCGCTACAGCAAGATATTTCTTTTAAAGATAAGAAACTTTGGGAAGTTAATATATTATTTCCTGTACAGTTCTGTTTCACTGCAATAATTCATTTAGGAACACACAAGAGCAATTTTACAGGCGTAGAAATTGTGAAATTATTCCAGTCCACTGTTTTTTTTAGACATTTCCTTGTTAGGTTTCGAAGAGTAGATAATCTAACTTTTTATCTCATCTCTCAAAATCAAATATTGTCTTATATATGTAATTAAAAATATTCGTCCTACTGTTCCAGGGTCATCGTTCAGAGATATAAGAAATATATGCAAAAATAAAATAGTTCTGTTTAAATCCCAGTAGGCAAGCTGACTAGTGGTTCATGAAGCTGAATCCAAAATATGGGGCAGTGTTTTGCGAACATAAGGGCCGTGGGAATGCGAGCGCACTAGCTGGAAAAAAAAATAACCGATTTACGTAAGTGAGAAACCTCTTTACGCGTTTAATAATTAATTACATACGTTTTATATTCTAATTAGTTGTTAGTAGTCGAACAACCTGTGGATGAGAATGGTGTAATATAAATAATACATCACAACAATTTGACGCAGTTTCCGCTATTTATCCAAACAGTTATGAAACATAGATAAGTTATTTTGGCATGTATAAACATTGTTTTATTTTTAATATATGCAGGTGCTTGTCAATAGGTCCGGAGCTATTGTTTGAAACTGTAAAATGCGGTTTATGTCATCATATTATTTTAACCTCATTTTGACGACGACGATGATAACAAAGCGGGACAACATTACAATTTTACATTCAGCAGCTGCAGTTTGATATAATCATGTGACATTTTCTTCACCATTATGTCCGACATGAAGACTTCTCGGGGTCATGACCTCATAGTGACGATGACGTCAGTTCCTGTACCCACACAAAGTGAATATTAATATTTTGCCAGCCACACGTGCTAGAACCCCATGATAAAAAAATACACAAAAGCAAAATCAGTCTGTTCTATCTTGATCAATGGACACAGCAACCGAGACCAAAGAATAAGCTTGTTATTTCCTGCTATGAGTCTGACCTGGAAAGGCGTCAAAAGCAACAGACTACGCACTTTTGACTGGAAAGGCGGTGGCCAATTAGCTGGACTAGACAAATAGATGGACCCCACATCTCTGTTTGAACTTCAGCCAACTCTGACACATTCAACTGTGCGGTTCATCTTTTGCTTCAAATGGAATGTTATAGGGCGTTTATTTTATTTTCCGACTCGCAAACCGTTTGAATGTAGTCTTTAAAGGTACGATCACACGCTGAAGATCTAATGACAGCATGATCCCAGGTAGTCACGCTTGTTAAAACTTTTTCCCCCAAGTCATTCATTGTTAGGTAAAGTTAGCCCTTTCGCGGGCTTTTTGATAAGGATCGTTTTTGGTGGTATGTTGACTGTTGAGCCACCCGCGTGGGAGTGTGTAGTTTTTCGTCGGCAAGCCCTCCGGAGGAAAAACCGACGAGAAATATGTTTGTGAATGGCGAGAGATAAGAGATCGGAGGGTTGGTAATGTTTACTCATCTATGTGCCATCTATACAAGGGCATTTACTGTGCCATTTATACAAATATCAACGGTATTGTTTGCATTAGTTAAGGACCGGAACGATTAGCCCGGATTCCGGATCACTGTGTTAGTGTAACCTAATCTCCCTTTTCAAAAGGTCGGTTGTGGAGATTGTTTACAAAGAGGACTAAGGGCGGCTAAATATGGGCCACACATGACCCTATGGCCATATTATGTCATTTTGATCACGTCTTGACATATTGTAAAAGAAATACAAGAAATCTGGTATATTTACTTTACTTAAACTTGAATCGCTTTATCGAAAATGTGCACACATAAATCGTAACGGCTGGATCATTTAATAAAAACATCCGGGCACGTACATTGATCTAAGGAGTGATTAACTTAACGATGCTAATGCTTTTAAAAATGTTTCAATTTTATAACAATTTGATTTAACAATTCAATTGTCATACCAAAACCGTTAGTGACCGCCATTTTCTAAGTGCAATAAGGTGTTCATATCATATTATACATTAGTAAAACGTTTAAGCTATATTGATATTATATACATATTGTATCACTTGAAATTGAGCCGGGGTGTGCCAAGATGTAGGTATAATGTTCAATGTAAATATTAATAAGAAGGTTTTCATTGTGATCGAACTTTTCCACCCAAAGCTTATAAATAAATGTATTGTTTATTATTATGAATGAATGCCTTGGTTTTCTTCGCTTTTCAGACATAACGATTTCTTTTTTCTTTTTTCTTCATAGTGAATCACAACAATACAAAATGTTTATAATACCAGTACGAAAGAATACCTAGGTTTTCGGATTATTGACATACAGGGTTTGTAAAACTAGTCCCCGAAGTACGTCGATATTCAACATAGCTATGTTAGCCTTCATTGTTGTTATTGCCTTGGAATCATTGAATCCAATATTCGATATAAAACAACAGATGTTAAAGCCAATAATTATCTTAACTTATGTCGATGTCGACATAGCGAGAATACACGACAGTAGCAATCCCTGTGCTTGTGACAGTTGTAATGCAGTCCAGTTCGCAAGCTAACCAATCGTTGCCTCGACGACAGGCTTTTCGGAACGGAAGCTCATTGAATCGGGCTATAGGATAGACTCTATCCAGACGAAAGGAATACGCCCTGTTTGAAAACAAACCGTGTACGAGATAAACCCGCGATAACAGACGAAACTAGGTCAAGAGGAAAAATACTGGTTTGTTCCAATTTTGAAATCTGGGTTACTTGTATCGTTTTACTTTATATACAAAGTCTGTTTTTGCAGTGAAGTTAAGCTACAAATGTATATTTAAACCACACAAAGGCATGTTACAAAAAATCACGTTCAGAGGATTATAAAAAAAGTCTTTTTCCCCGTTGCAGAAGAAAAAGCGTACATTCAGAATGTGTCAAAAAAGTTTAGAAAAAACAGCTAAGTTGTACTACTTCAAATTGAAATTACCGTTACGTTAATTGTGACGTCATGAAAAAATCTAAGTATATATTATCAAACATATTTTTCTTGCTTGCATTTCAGGGAAGTGATACAAAACCTGTTTCTAGATTTATAAGAATTTTGTATACTCCAAACAAACAAAAACGTATATATATATATATATGTAGTATACTACAAAAAAGCGTTGTCAGCTCTATTGAATAAAGTTACAAATTTGAAATATCTTCCTTCGTTTCTCTTGAAAAAAACCCCATAGAAAGTTAAAATTATTAATTGTCATTGTGCGCTTATTCAAGCACGATCCAATTCAGGATGTTTTTCTACATCATTTGAATGTTTACGTCATACATTCGTGTATGATTTCATTTAGACGCTTGTTCCAATCAGGAAAAACATTCCATATAAGTAGCTTTGCATCTTATAGATTGTTTTGTTGAATATTGCTTTGGTAGTGTAACGAATGAAAATGCTCAGACTGACCGTGTTTGCTTTAACTTCAAGCTAAATGAAATCAGTGATGTTTTAAATTAATGTTTAGAAGTGTAGATGAACATGAAGTATAAATTTCGTTTCTAGAAACGGTAAAGTTTCCAATGATTTTTTGATTTTTTTTCATAAATCTCGTGATCCCATCAAAATTGACGTCTCTGCAATATATTGTAACAGGCATCAAGATTTCGCAAAAGGGCCAATATTTCGAGGGTGTGTTCGTGAACTTGTTTAACGTCGATATAATATGATGTTGATTTATCGAGTACCTGACTGATAACTTAAGTATACAACACAGGTAAGATAGGGTCCCCGTTCATATACCCGTTCACATTACACCTGTTTACTCGACAAACTAGCTCCATCTTGATCTAACGGGCTGTGTTTGCTCTCTGATAATGGAGGAGAGCGGGCACTTCAAAACTTGAATACGATTGTGCATGTCATGCGATTTTTCGTGGAAAAATCATATATGTTTCTCATATAAAATGGAGGCTACTCAAACGTTGTACGTGCAAAAAAAGCACGCCTCAATGGCCGACCTGCCAATTCGGAGGAACTTACTCAAATGACCCCTCCGATAAGTGTCGAAACATAAAAAAATATCTGCATAAGGCATACAATTTATAGCTTTTGGATTTAATTAAATTATTACTTGTCGGTAAATATTTTCGCAAAGTAAAGAGTATATTTTTGTTTTGTTTTTGATTTTTGAGAACTGTGCTTATCATATTAATTATAAAATGTTGTCATGAAATCTGACCTTTAGTTCACGTTGTCGCGTTAGATTGTCAATTTGTTATGTGAAGTTGTACCGTCTTCTTGTCGGTGTTAAACGCTCCATCCGCATTTGTCAATGACCTACGGACCACGTCATTTGACCTCAGGCACATAATCGTAACAAGATGGCGACGCCCTGTGTGGAGAAATGCAGCGATAGTCCTCATCAGTTTGCGGAAGGAGTTGGCGTTACGTAACGAAACCGGCACTTTCGTAGAAAAAAATACAACAATCCGTTGTAAGTTTTATATCTGTCATTGTGAATATAAATATTGTTAATCATTACACCACGTTAGTTTCTACGTGGAAACAAATATACCGGATTTACTCAATTATACTTCCGCAAAAAGTTGTTTTTTATTGCTTATGATATATTTGAAAAGTAAATCTTGACCTATGACAGAATAGAGAGTGACTAGGAATCATTGGAGAAATTGCGTCGGCATTTGTGTGCGTGTGGGATTACATAGAATAGAATGCGTCGGTGTGAGGGCTGGGTCCTCGGATTAAATGCGTCGGTGTGAGGGCTGGGTCCTCGTATTAAATGCGTCGGTGTGACGGCGGGGTCCTCGGATTGAATACGTTGGTGTGATGGCGGGGTCCTCTGATTGAATGCCTCGATGTGAGGGCAGGGTCCTCGGATTGAATGCGTCGGTGAGGGGGGGGGGGGGGGGGTCATTGGATTGAATTCGTCGGTGTGTGGGCGAGGTCCTCGGATTAAATGCGTCGGAGTGCGGGCGGGATCCTTGGATTGGATGCGTCGGTGTGCGGGCGGGATCCTCGGATTGGATGCGTCGGTGTGCGGGCGGGATCCTCGGATTGAATGTGTCGGTGTGTGACGACGAGAGGGGGTGGGGGGGCTATCAGAGAATGGTTAATGTATTAGAGGAGCATTGAGCAGATTGCGCAAATGTGTTGATTAGATCCGGAGAGAACGATTGCGTCGGCATGTTTTTGTCGTGTAAGTTGGGAATGTTTGAGGAGTATGACGAGTACGTCGGCATGTATGTTTGTAAGGGAATCTTGGACTGTTTGAGATTATTGAAGGTTTTGAAAACACGAACATAGCTTTCTGTAGTTACTAAAGAGTCTTTTATTTTGATAACAACCAGACACGTTCGCCTTTGGTTGGCAAAACTAGTGATGTGTTCCTATGGCNCAAACCCCAACCATCAACCCCCAGTTTAACGCACATAGCTGTTACATGCGGACCATTCGGGACGAAGTATTAGGTTTAGACAATGTCGAGCAAAACAACATCTTGAGGGGCAGCAAAAATGTCATAAGCTTCATTTGACATTTTATGTATTAAGTTGAAAAAATTCGCGTGAAAACGCCTAACGCATTTGAACACGTATTAATTAACACTTTTTTTGTACGATTAGCGACAATGACGCATGTTACGCTTCTTTAAACGAAATGGGACGTCACAGTTCTAATTTTCAAAACAGTGTTTGTTAAAGATCGTGACAAGCTGTAAGAAATTCTTCAACTGAGAACAAAACAATGCTTTTTAAACAATGGATCCTTAGGCCTACATTCCTCTAGTAATTTTACACAATGATTGCTCAGACATAAAAAACCGCAAAGACTGAACGGTTACGGTAAAAGGTATTGTATCTAATTAATCCGACAACCATAGTATCAGTTTCAACACATTTGTTTTACCGGAATTTTTACGAAGAGTATCACCCGACCCGGATTTCCCTGATCAGGTACTCGTCATACTGTATCCAGTGTAATGAGATCTTTTGTGGATGACACAGCCCTCGAATTAAATACATATCCCCCTTAAGCCTCGTATCCGTCACGGGGACCCAAGGATTTTGACAATTTCTATTTCGATACTTTTCCTGACGTTAAAGAAAAAAGAAAAAATAAGTAACAAGGTTTCATTCAACTTGAAAATATTCAATTATGCTTGGTCAAATGTTTTACCGAATGGCGGAACAGTCATTTTTCCATTTCAACTTTCCCTTCAGACGATAAACATCAATCGAAAGCCATCCGGTTATTTCCGCCAACGTTTGAATTTGACGTCATACTATGAGTGGTACCCGATTACTCTTCAATTGTGTGACGAAAACAACCGAACAGTTTCCGAATGTAAAATAATGCTTTAATCAAAAAGAAGTTAACATAATTTGTAATGTACAAACTGTGCCGTGATTCTCAGGTTCCTGTTGTATCTTGTGACTTGTCTGCCGGACAAGTTAAGGGGAAACTGTAAAATCTCTGGAGTAATTGAATACATATCTACTTTTATTTCAGCAAGGGAAGTAATCCGATAAAAGGGCAAGTGGACTTATATAATCGATTTGTTCGTGATTAACGTTATACATTTCACACAAGGAAGCAGGGCGTGGATGATATCAAGGACATACTGGCACGCCGTACTGTATCTCAGTTGTACAATTCCGGGAATTCTAAATTCAGTTTACAAAATACTTGAAATACATGAGTAGTTTTCCCCCTCCTTGATACATTTCAGCGCGTGCAGCAATATCTTCCTTGTCTGGGAACATTAATTAAGGAAATCATTTAACAATTTAGCGGGAAACCTGCAACATAATTATATATTAATATACAAATCAATCATGTTACGCTTTCTTACTATTTTTTCTTCTCACTTATCTGTCCCTGTCGTAAATTATCTTACCTAATTAACATAATAAGTCCAACATGACACAAAAAGTCGAATAGCGGTAAAACGGTACATTATGTTTCAATATCGTAAATTATTCCATTACGAAATATCTCAAAATTTTGATAAAATGTAATGTGACATATTTGCAATTTTTAATTTTCGTTTCTTAACCAAACTTAACGTTTTTAAAAACGAATATAATACTGGTTAAAATATATATATTCAATATTGAAGGCAAACCATGCGCCAGTGATCTTGCATTGCCAAAACGTTGACACTCAGACATATACTCTTGAACAAAGCTCTGAGTATACATTGTTGTTATATGATTTTAAATGTTACCACGAAACATGGATACTTCACGTCTTATTAAGAGTTAAGAAGCTGTTTAGCTCGAGAAGACCCTCGGCCACTCGTCAAGAGGAGCGGCGATCAGTTCCACATCTATATACGGATTGCTCTTTGCACTGCTACTTGGCCAATGACCCGATCTTCCTCGTTTACCCTGGACTTGAAATTCTTTCTGATAAGCCGACTTTATTACATGTTTACTGTTTCTGCCCTTTGACCAGAGAGGTTTACACCTATTGTGGCATAGTTATCATTGGCTAAAATATTAGGAACTGCTCTTTTCATTGGACGAGAACAGGAAGTGTTATGATTTCTGTATGTAACATGATAGCTTAGAGAAAAGGACGGAGATAAACATGAAATAGGTTGTATCGTAGAAATGCATACATTTTTTATTTATAAATTGATGAAAAATAAACAACGGTTTAGTCTACATGTCGTGTGAACACGGAACCATTACGGTTATAATGTGTCACCTCTTCCTCCTTCCAAGAAGGAAGCTCGTTCACGGGTTCACGTGCATATATTATGTACTTATGACCTTTGACATGTATTTGAAGTTTGACCTGTTTCAATTGCATGTATCGTTATCATATCCGTATCTAATTTCCGGTCTAAAACTGAAGTGGTGTCACAAGAGCGCAACAGTCACTTTCACTGAAAAGTGAATTATCATTGCTGTCCTGTCGGATACGAGAGAAACGTGGAATAAGCTTCATTAACAAATATGATATATTAAGAGTGTACAATAATTTGTTTAGTCTGTTAACTAATTGAAATTGAGTTGGTCAATTCACGAGAGAGAAAAAATAACGGCCTAAATTATATCATAATACAAAAACAGCTTGTAAATGCACCGGCGTACGTGTCACTCATACCTTTAAGGCTTAACATACGTCCTATTGCTTATGTACGTATACTACAGGTAAAAGAAGCGGAAAGGAATGCCCCCTAGGGAAGACATTTTTTTGAATATTCACCGTTCTGCTCTGAGAGTAATTCATCTTTCTATCAAGGTGTTAATACGTTCATTGATTTAATCGATTTGTACCTAGCTAAGTACTTCCCCCTTTAGGCGGACGGAGCATTTCAATCTCTAAGCATGGCCTCGCATTTTAACAACAATAAATATCTCTAAATTTTGACGCGGTTAATGTTCTTTTTAACTAAATAGAACAACAACAGGGTTTGAAATCTGTTTTATAAAAAAGTCTTGATTGAACCGTCAGAACCAAGTAATGGAAAGAAGGAAAGGTTAAGATAAATCAAATCAGTAGGTCGAATTCCGTCAGAGCCAAACCCATAGATCGAACTGAAACACCCTAACCCGTATACCACAACGTCGACAACCGCGTAATCACTCTAACTGTCACTGAGTGTATTTCGGTACATGGATGCGAAATTATAGGTCGTTTCCCCGTAGATAAGTGTATTCAGAACATATTTACGGGTAGGTTTTGTCTGCATTGGCTCTTAACATTATAGATAAGATCGTGAGCGAGAATGTGTGTCAGTCGTACAGGGCATTGGGTTCGGACAAAATATTGACCAGTTTCAGGACAAGTTTCGTGTCTGGCACACGAGACAAGCAGGAGGCTTAAAAACTAATGTCACGGTCAAATATGAGACAATCTGCACAAGTCACATAACGTTTTATCACATAGTGTTTTAACACATATTATTATTTTAATTCGATTATGAGCTGACAATGATTGGCTGAAACAACATCATGTGACCACCTGTAAAAGTAGTTATAAACCTGAGTGGTTTGCAGGTGTTCAAAAAAGTTGGTAGAACAAGTGTTATTAACCTGCTATAAATAGATTCTGGAACAGGTGTTCAAAAAAGTTGGGAGAAAAAGGGTTATTAACCTGCTATAAATAGATTCTGGAATTTTTGTGAAGTCATTTATATGCTTGATTAACACCCCATGGGAGACAAACACAGTAATAATCAAGATTAATACTGAAGTCACTTGGTAAAATAAAGGATTGATTCAGTAATTTGATCAATGATTATTGCAGATATTTAAATTATTATTGCAGATATTTAATGAAAAAAACATATTTTTCTGAAATTTTTGTTTAGTTGATTTTAAAATTTGTGACTAAAAAAAATGGAGAAAAAAAATGGAAAACTATATACTGCGTCCTCGGTCAATATTGCTAACCTAGGTTGACAAAACCATGTATCGACCTCATCACCATGCTATAATTGTATAATGTTTTAGGCCTATCACATAATGTACTGTGTTGTCCAGTGAATATATACCCATGTCATATTTGTTTGCGTACTTACCCATGTTATATGACCTATCAGCCCTGCGATTGGTTGTAAGTTTCAATTGTTTCAATTGTGACGTCACGGCTAGGACAAGTACATGACGTCACAGACTCACGCACTGCAGTCAAAATGGCGGCTATTTACATTTCAAGGCTGCATGGAAATTGTCGATTTACACGATAATAAATGCCATAAATCTTGATTATGTGATAAAAAGGATCTTACATTCGTTTTCATCTCATAATTTTAGCTCGCTAGAGGCTCCCTAAATTGAAAAATACTTTGACTCGTTTCATAAATCTCATATGAAATGGAAACTCATGTAAGATCCTATATATCTGTCAGAGATTCGAACAGGTCAAATGCAATTAAAATTTTAGTCTAAATTTGTTAGATTTATTTTTAAAAAAAGAAACTTGTATCACTTTTTATAAATAACATAACTTTGAAAATTAAGTATTTCCATTCATGACTTCGGAGCATGGAAGCAAGACTCAAAAATTAACGTCATGGTAACGTTACAAAATGTGTCTTTGGAGGTTGTCAGATTTAACGCCACGGTACCGTTAAAAGACGTGTCTTTTGAGATCCTCAAATTTTAACGTCACGGTAACGTTAAAAATCGTGTCTTTTGAGATCCCCAAATTTTAACGTCACGGTAACGTTAAAAAACATGTCTTTGAGATTCTCAAATGTTAACGTCATGGTAACGTTAAAAAACGTGTCTTTTGAATTTCTAAAATCTTAAAGTCCTAGTTACGTTGACGTTGACGTTAGGAGTGTCAAATGACGCAAATAAGGTCAAAAGATATCCCAAAACTGCGATACCTTTATATAGCTAGCCATAATAAAATAAATTATGCCCTACGTTTTATGCGTATGTTTATTTGGGGCTAAATTCAAGTGCCTGCGTATGAAATGACATAACGCGAATGGCCGGTCATTTTTAATATAGTTCTGTGTGTTTGTTTGAAAAGGGGCATGACTTTAAAAGGCTACAAGGAAATTTACTTTGACCATGAAAATGTGACACGTGTGAAAAAGAACGCTGCACACATTTAACTCGGCTTTATGACATTATGTACCGAGTAAACGCTAACGAGTACTAGGTTTGCCCTGAGAACCGAGGTCTGTAGCCCATGTCCAATCCCTCCCGTCACGCAAGTCGTGGAGTCACTGCACCCAGTGCACGTGTTTTGTCTGCAGAGCTGTCTTTGGTCGCATGTCACTGGCACGCACGTGCAGCTGCAAGCACGTTCCATAACATGCGGAATCGATCGATTAAATCAACATTTTTTTCTCATCTGTTGCATTGTAATTACTAACGACATTTATAAGATGATTTTGTAGACCGTTACCTACAATCCGGTTTTTAATTAATTGCAGCAAAGTATTTTAGACTTGTTACCCTAATATCCTTTGATAACGAGTTATTCACCTCAATCACGGTCTTTCAACTTTTAACCTGTAGGTCATTGATCGAGACGTCGTTCAGCCGGATGTTGACATTTTAGGTCATTCCAAATGGCGCATGCGTACACTGTTCCTTCAGAATCGGACCTACCGTATGATGGTGCCATTCGCTTTTAACGTTATAAGCAGTTATGTTCAGAATTATGTTGTAGAGGTCTGAAACTTAGACTGCCCGTTGTGAAAATATGTGTTCTGGTGCAAAACGTAAACCATATGGCATTTACTGAAATTATAAACGCATATGATTATCGCCGATCTCCGTCTGTAAGCTCCAACCAGCTGATGGATGACGTTATGCTTTCTTGCCTTCAAAGTATGGTGCATTTCATTCAAAATTTTAAACATCAGCTCCCTCGTTATTTCCTTTGATTTTGAATTTTCAAATTTCAATTTGATATAATTTTTATGATAAAATGTCTTTTTTTATTATCATCAATTGTATTTACTTTCAAAAGTTATGATGTGATTACTCGTATTATATTACTATGGAAACTGACTATGCCGACAGTCTGACACACCTAGGTATTATGTCGCTAACTAAGCTATGCAAAGAAAACCACATCAAACAGCCTCGATTTGGATCCTCTCTCGCTCCACCGGTTTATGAATGTAAATGTTTGTGTTTATGTAAAGGAAAGGGATAGGTTTTGAACATTTCATGTTTTCTATGTTCTGTCCCCTTTACGATAGACTTGATAAATAGACACAACACGTGACATTGAAACGCTTATGTATAGAAACCACAGCTCAACATGAGCTAAAACAAAAATGGTATATCCCCATTTTACAAACTCGGCAAGTTTCAATATCAAGCTTCGTTACCAGTAGGCAAACAAAATACTACAAAAACCAGAAGTGTAAATCTCCTGGTATCAAAAACCATTTCAAATTGTTAAGAAGCGTCTGGTTGTATCTGTTCTTTTAATTTTAGACATCGAAATGTTAATTCTTGTATGGTAGTTCAAATTTTAGTATCTCAGCGGGAAGATGGCCCATTTTAAGTAGAGTCGGTGTGATGAAGTTATAGGCCAGTGACTTACTTGTGTGGTAAACATTATTTTATTATCAACTCGTACATGTGAGAACAACCGATGGTATACATTTCGGGTTTTGTGTAGGAAATGTTCTCGGTGATGGCGCTGTATGTATACTATATGACCAAAATACCGATTTCAATTATGTGTAAGGTGATATCGTTGAAATTTAAGAAAGTAAATTGCTTCTCAACGACTTGAATTTGTCATTCACAGCCATCTCAAATAAGTCGGTCCTGGGTCATCCCCTACATTCCATGAGTTATTTTTACTTCCGTTCTCTGAACAAAAGTGAGCGTAACCCGATGATCCAGTCTCAAAGAAAAAGTTACGGCAAAGGAAACCAGAAATATCAACAAGCTGACATCAATCGGTCGCTATACACTTCCGGTGCAGATATAGGTCATAGGTCGCTCAGTCAGAAATTGGGTAAGTATTTACGCCCTATAAGACATTGACTCCGTAAGGTCAAAATTACTCGAGGAACGAGCTAGATAAAGATAGTAACTGCCCACTGAGCTCAACTTATTGCGATCATTTACCTGACATTTATAGTGTATTTGTTTATTTCACAATCAGATACATTTTAAGGTAAGAATATATTCCAGTGCAGAAATGCCTCATCTCATAGCAGAGTAGGGGAGGGGGTATTTAAATATGCATAGGATTATACTATACGTTAATTCATTAATGTTTTAACAGAGGTCATTTCCACAAAGATCTCCGACCGGAGTCGAACCCTGGACTGCGGATTGTAGTTTCTTGACCGGCGTTCTATCGATTGACAGGAAGAGATAACCCCTCTTACCGAGACAACAACTTGCAAAATGATGGTTCACCACCATCACATAATTATTATTATAATTATTAACATTATTACACATATTCCTGGAAATGCACACATTTTGAACACAGGTAATTTGTGTGATTCTACAAATTAGGAATACATCTGGATTTTTCGGATTCGATCTGCAAAACGGTATCTGGAAAATTCCTCTATTCCTTGTTAAATTTAAAAAAAAAAAAAAAAATAGAAGAAAATAAAACTTTCAGTAACTTGTTCGATAGTGGGTTTTTTTCACAGTTCCGATAAACACCATATTCCTGTTATTGCACTATAGGGTTTACCCTCGGGCAATGTTCCTTAGGGTTATTCTCAGTAGCTCGGAACGAATACTCCAGTGTCATGCACACCCACCCGGTAAATAGAACTGTACAATATGAGTTAGCGTAGCGAAACCAGTTTAACAGGATATCTAGGTCGGTATGTGAAGTACACCCTCCGATCCCCTTACAATCCCCTCGATGTTCCTATCCAATCACATTCCTCTGCGTTTCCCCTTTTGACCTGAATACTCTGAGACTCCCAATGATAGAAATATGTCCGCCGGTTCCCTACATATTTGTGATCTCCTAATCGGTCTTTAATCTCGTCCAGTCGAGATTTCCTACCTTTGTCTTTAGAAGGGTCAGTGAACGAGGGTGTATTCGCTCCCAGACGATGTGATAGGGGATAACTATCCTATCAAATTACACCCAGCTACTATCAAACACGTGTTTTTTCTCAAACACATAATTTCTAAAATATTCCGAAAAAAATCTTCCGGAACGCAATTGATGACCAAAGAAAGACACTCCAATATTAGTTTTAAGTGTCCGTGTTATACTATGATTTCATTGGTTGTTTCGAACCACAACAAAGAGGAAGAAGGACGGATTACAAAACAATAAAAACAAAACACGGTAGGAGGAAATACGGAAATCTACTTCCACTTGTCAGGCCACGTATTGTCATCTGGGTAATCTACTAGCCTTAACTAAATATGCAAATGTTCTCAACAGAATAATGGGGAATTGGGACAGAAACTATAGATTGACGTCACTGTGTTCGTGAAATACGTCTTCGGCGTTGAATATTGGTATGTCCACTGGATAGAGTTTTATACTGCGTAATACACGCCTAGCTTGTTTGTTGTACTGAGGATGCAGTAAGTTGTTTGTCCCCGTTAGTCACCAAGGTCCGGTTGTTAAGCATGGTCAACTTAATAGAAAACTTATTAAAAAAATATAAAGCGAGTTGCATCTTGAATGAATGATAAAATTATAAGCGCGAATAGTTATTCTCATCTTAAAGTGTCTTTGTCGGTATTTACGTGAACAATTTTGAAAATATTTCGATAGAAGTGAGTTGATGGGTCGCTCTCTTTTGTAGTTTGTCAAGCTTTCAATGAATATATCTCATCTAGTTGGGGAAAACCCGACGATGAGTAGCAACGGTCAGTAATTGGTCGAACTAGGTCTCGCGTGAGGCTCTGTCTGACCCGGCCGTATCCTCTTTGACAACCGTAAGCGCTCGCGGACAGTAGTGATCCGAGATATGTATAAATCTGACATATCAAATCTAATGGGATAGGTATGGCCGTAAAAATGTCCACCAGGGTGATTTTCTGACAAACACTTGGCCTTGCTTGACCACTGAGGTGACCAGTCGGGCTGGACGTATCTCTCTATCTGAGTGGTCAGTCGGTGTCCCCTAACCCATATTTTATGCTATATTAAGAACACCTGTTAATGATGTATCGTTTATTTGTTATCGATAAAGCAAGTTGTCACATACAAGACACTTCAATTACCAAATAAATGTGTGTGTTTTTTTCCCTTTGGTAATATGTGTCATTGTCTGTTCTATACATCAACAAAATGTGCTATTAAACGTTCACAAATAATCATTAATACTCTTTCTTGTCATTTCATTTCAGAATTGATAAGAAAATACACAGAGAAAAACAATCGGGACGATAAGCAGCCATCTCATTAGAGTAGTACTTTTTTATTTTTACATGTTTTTTCATGAAAATAAATTCCAGCACAATAAGTTAACGCAAGTATTACCCAGTGGCGTTTCCATTTCCGTAAACAAATATCACTGACAATCTGATGGTTGACATTGTCCCACTGGCATATAACTTTGAGCTATGACTTTTCGTTCTCAAGCATGTTCCTTCTGCTTTAGTTCTGTTTGGGAGTCATACCAATATCGTTAATATGATCATCAAACAAAACCGATGTCTTTTACATGTATTTTACATAACGTTTTGCTGATTATTCAGCCAAACCAATAGCGCGCCTTTAGTCGCCCCTTTCTTGGCCGTTTAGATATATAATTAGATATTTAGGGGCCTCGGTGGCCAAGTGGTAAGGGCGTCTGACATTCTGCTACCAACTAGCCCTCCACCACTGTGTCATGGGCCAGAGGCCTACGTAGGGCAGTCGCCAGGTAATGGTCGCAGGTCGGTGGTTTTTCTCCGGGTACTCCGGCTTTCCTCCACCCTCAAAACGTGGCACGTCCTAAATGACCTTAGCTGTTAATAGGACGTAAAACACAGACAAACCAAACCAAGATATTTAGTCTAAGATCAACTCTGTTCACTGTCATAGCTCATCCGACCTCAAGTGTCAACCTAAATATCGATATACATAAAACTCGGGGACATATTTATCTAAAGTATATAAATACATGTTGCATACCTATGTCTTAGCCAGGTAAAAACATCATTACTACAATTGACAGGTAAAAAGAATGTATATATATACACCAGGACATTTTTGTGGTGTAACTAAGTCGTAACTAAGTCAGACTTCTGCTTGCGTAAAAAATGTCTCCAGGGTATTGTATTTAAATACATGTACCTTGTTAGTTTATATGTGAAAGCATAACGGCTTATAATCTATATTTAGTTTATCTCACAAACAAATTTTTATTGATATAGGCGAACCTAAATAGTTGTTCTTTATTTGTAGATAATAATAACATAATATTTCTGTTTTAAAAATGTCAGGTAGTTAATACCTGTTGGAATTCGGAATATTCGAAAATTGAATTGAGGCATATTAACTCGCCACGGAATGTTTTGACGCCCACAGGGGGGACGCTCTCTGTATGACAAACGGGAGTAATTTATTATCACGTATTTGTGAGAAACTATTCTTCTTGGATTACTGTGTCTTTGTGCTCCCACAGTCACCAGGGTTGTCTCCGCCTTGTCGTGACCTAATCGTTTTAAATGACATTGTTAGGAAAACGTCATTATCACGTGCTAATTAAGATGTCGACAATGCCATATGCTAATCGTATGTATGTACATGACGCACATCGTCGCTAGGTATATCTATGCATTGACCGTTGGTCATTTACGGTCAGTAGGTGACCAGTCGACGTAAATAGCAGTGTATTTACACAAACCAGCCAATAACCATATCAGACCATTCAATAAATAAATGACATACCAAGGTTTACCACAGGAATTTCCGGACGCTATTACAACTCTGCAAGCTTTGACAGGTTTCAGTAATAATTTTATTGAAACCGCTTGCCAACCATTTTTGAATAGATTTGCATATTAATCGATAACTGTTCGTGTATTTTCTTGTCTTCGCTCTTACTTCATATTAATTCTTCAAAACTCACGTGCTGATTAGTTCACGTCGTGAACGTGTTCGTTCAATGTGTCACCAAGGTGTCCGTCCTTGTACGCAGATATCCAGAAAAACCACAAAATGATATATATCGGAATTCTTGTCATAGTTTTTGAACGTTTACATTTATTAATTGTACCAAGGTATTTCCATACATACATGAGCTCATCTTAAGCATTTTATGAAACTCTTTAAACAACATTGTCATCATAGGTCTATACTGAAATGTTACCAGTCATTTTTCGACACAAAAAATATAATAATAAGAAAATATTTTGTCTATTTCGCACGTTTTTGGCAAGACGCTATGTAAGTGTATAGGTAAACCGCTATATGATTTATTCTAGTTTCCGATCACAGCACAGGTGTGCTTTTGACGGGATGCAAATGGTTGTGGCTTTATTTCCTCATCTGATTCACCTGTTTATAAATCTCACCTGTGTGTTTCCTGTCAAGTGTCAATATAAACAGAAAACACGGGACTTTCCATCTACAAATTCCCACAGTCGACATTTCCTTTTAGATTATATTCAATGCTATTTATAGAAAAGATATTATGAGGTTTTCAAAATATATATCTGTCATGTACGGCAAACAGAAACTGTTGTAAAACTCATAACTCATGTGTCCTCCTACCTTTTTTCACGACCAGTAACAATATCAAAAGCAACTAAATTAAAAGTGATTGAAATTCGGCTTACTATCCATATACTCGATTAAGGGTGGGCATGGTGAAGTGTGGGTGTCGGAGTATACACTTAGTATGGGTTTGGTACCCCGGGGGAGGGGTGTTGGGGTGGTTTATACAGTAAGTATGGGTTTGGTTTGCTTGGGGAGGGGGTGTTGGGGTGGAGTATACAGTCAGTATAGGTTTGGTACGCTGGCGGATGGGTGTTTGGGTGGTTTATACAGTCAGTATGGGTTTGGTTCGCTTGTGGAGGGGGTGTTGGGGTGGAGTATACACGCAGTATAGGTTTGGTACGCTGGGGAATGTGTGTTGTGGTGGAGTCTACACTCAGTATGGGTTTGGTATTTTAGTTATGTAACCATCGATGTATTTGAATAGGTCTATTTTTTTACTAATTAATTTGAGACAGAAAATACACTATAGAGAATGATGCGAAAACTGATACAAAATCCTTCCACACCAAACGTAATGTTGGATGTACCAGTAACAGAGGGTGAACGAGGAGAGGAAGCTATGTGCGCGATTTGATGGGAAATCGACCCGTCGTACCTGGCAGACCTCTCTGGTACATGGTACAGGTAAACATTGATTGGCATGTTGCCAAATGCAAGCGGGAGCTATTGCCTGGTAGGGGCTGTCTCCCGCTTGGTCAGAAATCACTCTAGTTAGTATTGAGTCATTACACACCACGTGCTCGGCTGTGTTTACAAACATTCAGCCTAACGCGTCATAGCGGGTCACATGGTCACTCGGAACGCCATGACAAGTTGTCTCAGAATTGTTAGCTTGTTGCGTGAAAGGGTTAGACCGAAATGCTTCATGGCTTATGTTAGGTGTTAGTGTGATAAAATAAAACACCCAAGCCATACGTGGCAATAAAGGACTAACAAAAATATGCGTTTGAAAACAGGGATATGTAGCTCAAATGATTTATTTAAAACAGCACGAAGATATCGTTGAGTTGACAACACTTCGAAATAGTGTACTCTATCGTAGCGTAAAATATGATTGAAGATAATGGTTCAACTCAGATATTTTTGTTTTTGACACACGTTCTTATTATTTAACAATTTGAGTTTAAAAGGTATCATAGTTCCTATACACTTCCTATAAAAACTACAATACAAGCAAATCAGTGGTTCAAAACTTTATCACGGAAAGAGACTAATATAACTAAAATTGACTAAGTTTGTGTCATAAACGATTGGTGAATATGAATACATTGGCACAAAAAAGGATATCTCATTGACAATATAAAAAAAAAATACCAATCTATCAAAGATGATAAATAAAATCTGTGGATCCCAGACACAGGCGCTCGTGGTATAAATTGGGGATTCAAAAAAAACATCAAGATGACTGTACATGTGCCCCTTTTTATTTTTGTTTTGTGTTTCATAAATTCATTCTGTAATTATAGATCTAAAATAAATTATCAAATTGAACTTATAAAACTGTTTAATACACAACAGTAATCATTATACATGCGTTCTGGCCGGGACCAAGCTTGGTTTGTTGTTATTTACATTCGGTGATCTAACAACATAATATATATCATATTTCAAAGTGCCAATTTAACAACGTTTAACGACGGTAAATGTCCTTGCTACTGGAACTATGTTTTAAAAACCTTGAAACAATTACACATCGTTAAACTAAACTAAACTAAGTGACGCGGGTGTATTATGAAATAAGTGTACATGATTGAGTTATTGTGTCGCTATATCCTAGTAGTAATTAACACGAGACTTCACCTGTCCGATATATAGATAATCGAATAACTGTAATGGAATCGTCATAATCACAACAATACATAAGTAGGTATACATTTGTTTACTGCCAAAACACGTGGCTGTTGTAATCTCGTAATTGCGTCAGATAGATTTCAACGTCCTAGTTGCCAATCTTTCACATAAAAAAACCCCTCAAACACGTGAACGAAAAATGTATTTTTATAATGTTTGTTTTGATTTTGACTGTTTCTAACTTCCGTTTCGCAAAACAGACGCGATTACAGAATAACTAAACGAAAGATAAATATCACTGACGTTTAAACCCGAGCATTGGGAAAGCCCCGACATTTTTTAAGGAACTTCTTGTTTATTTTGATTAATCGTGATCTCTTTTTAGATTACAAATATTCGCAAGTGTATCTGTACTGCGTTCCTTTTTCATTTACGTATTTTAGCCCTGTTTCATCGTGTGTGTCATTAAATTATTCTTAATTTTGTACGAAATGACGTTCCTTTTAGTATTAGTATCATTATCATTATATTAGCCTTTGAAATTTCTCTTGTTTCGTTTTCAACTGTGAAACATTCCGTAATTTCCTTTCACGGTGTTTCAGTTTCTGATTGTTTCCCCGTTAAATATCGTGTAATTTTTTTGTTAATTTACTTTTTCGTCTTTATTGTTCTGCTTTTAGAATATATCACCTGATTCGTACACGGTTATGACCGATGACAAATGTAGTGTTTATTTAAGAAAACATGTATACGGAGGCATGTGACTACCTGTATGGTTGCCAAATATATTCCAAAAAAAACCCCTGGCACTGGTTAGATATGTACTGTACTCAACACGTGCTATATACACATAATAGTTTTATTTTTGGCTATTTTTAATAGCTCAACAAAGTTAATCTATAAATAACAACTGTTAATAGGTTTAGCTAAACATATCTAATAAACCCAATCTGTTGTTTAACGCAATTTCCTAATACAGATAATTACCTTATATACAAGTCTGAATCGTGTCGTTGATAAAAAAATCATTATACAAATATGTATCGTCACGTCGTTATATTTTGGTGTTCCTACCATTACAGAAGAAGCGGGTGTTTCGTGCAACATTTTTTTTAAATTTCATATATGGAAAAATCCATTATCATAATATTTCGACCACGTCAGGGATATAACAACCCTTATTTTTGCTTTAATTGTTAATTATCGCGTCTTATTAGGCAATAAATACGTATTACATTATTTTCTAAGTAAGCTCCTCACGTGCAATATTATATCAAAAACCTCCCGTGTTGCTAACATAAACATATCAGCCATTTGTGAACTAGTTTTAGGCGAGGTTGTTTGTCGAGTGAGGGTACATGCGTGCATGTTAAAAGGACTCCAACTTTCATCCGCGTTAAACTGGCAGAAAAAATAGCACTGGCTGCAGCGGTCAAACATATGACGTCAGCTGCGCTCGGTTGCTGAATTGAAAACGAGGCGTCATGCGCAGGAGAAATCGCCTCTGTCAATAGACACCCCCCACTTCATTCACCTATGAGTCGGATGGCTCTCTGAAATAAAGAAATTGAAACTGGCAAACTGAAAATATTAAGATATGGGATTTTTTAGGAACAGCAGTTACTATAATATTTCGTTGCATATTGACAGTAGAACGACGCGAAATCCTGTCTAGGAAATGTTGTAGGTAAAAACTTTTGTTTTCTCGAAATTCGTTCTCCGATACCGTTTCTATTACAGCTGTGTACATGATCAATAGCGGTTATATGAAAAGTAATATATATTCAAATAATTGACAATAGGTCCCGGCTGATCTCCTGATAAATATTTCACGCGACATTTCCAATGCCACGGTTTTCTCCGAAACGTGTGATTATTCAATATCGTTTGGAACACGTTTTAATAATACATGTGCAATATGATTTCAAACAAAGGTTAAAGTACTTTTTTTTATCGACCACCCGATTGTATCCATCGTAAATCGAGATAGAGTCACGCGGACGCGGAAATCTGACAAGCTATTGTTAATTATTAGTTAATATTTCTCTCTCTCTCCGATTGGCTATATGGATATGTTGCAGACTTTTCATTGGTTGCGGATTAAGTTTCTACTTCCTTAATCCTGTTTGACAAATATGTGTTCATTGTTTTGATCCAGGGTAACAATCAAGATGCCTTAATCTATTGTTACATATGTTTCCTTGTTGAAAGCAACTTAAAAATCAATACTCTACATAGTTTACACTGTAAACCTCAAAGTAATAAAGAACGTGAACTTGAAGTTTGAAAAGACAAAGTCGAAGTTTTGTCGACCAAGTAGCTTTGGCCCACTCATTTGCGTACGGTAGGGTATACGACAGTAGTTTTTGCTTAAAATCCGACGATTAAAAATCTTCCAATAATTTCTCAAATAATTATATTTGAAGTTCTGAATTAAAGGGGCTGATCGGGGAAAAATGTCATATTTGCTAAAGAAAATAATTATATTAACGAAATCCTAAATCGTCACCTGACAGTCTAAAACTCTCAATTGACCCAGATCAGTGATGTAATTTTACCGCACGCGCGTCATCAACAAGGCCAAATGTAAACATCGCGGCGAAAGAAAAAGATGCATGCAAAAGTCATGACAGGCACGAGGAATCAATGCCGTTATAT
The DNA here is from genome assembly GCF_002113885.1 of Mizuhopecten yessoensis. Lineage (NCBI taxonomy): Eukaryota > Metazoa > Mollusca > Bivalvia > Pectinida > Pectinidae > Mizuhopecten > Mizuhopecten yessoensis. Next base: position 1,947,600 of record NW_018480078.1, on the reverse strand, counting down.
ATAACAACAACATATAGGTAGGAATACTACACTTGCATCGTACATGACAATACTATACGTAAATAATTGTTTTCAAAGGTCAACACGTGGAGAAACCAGTACATTTCCCGCTATTATACTGTAATATGTTTCTTAAAATTAATGGACAGAATGCAAAATCACGTGCGAGGTTTTGATACGGAATCAATATTTTTGTAAATAATAAAAAATCTCATCAATCCAGACAATGAAGCATCAAAACAATGAAAATGTGTTTTTATTTCGGCTTTTTATTATTGATTGATCAAATACAAGCACTTTTCATATTCTCTGACTCATCATGCAAAACAATTATGCCACTTAACGTGGAGATACGATTTTCTAACGTCACGTGACGAAAACTCTGTATCTTTAGAATTCAGCATTGTAACCTGCGTCATGTAACATACGGACAATGACACAGGGATGACCGAGAATTCTGCTAGTATTGACTTAATCGAATTAGTGGAGGCCAGACATGGCCTTCTTTGTTGTGTACCGCCTCCGCAAATCAATTGTCAGGTACACACAGGTATCGATGCCTGCCGCGGCAGGTGCACGGAATCTCTTGAGCACGTAACATTACCCGGATAGCTACAATATGTTCACCAAATTACAGGTAAAAATGCAAGTCTGCACCACAACAGCAAATGTTGTTACCTGAAAAAGCCAGAAGGGAAAGATGAAAATAATATAACCAACACAACATTTCGTTGTATCTTCGTTAGATTTATTATTTAGAATTGATTATTGGGGTAATTACAGCCTAGGAAAGCTGTAACAAATGAGATAGGACGAACCTATTGCGAAAAACAGCATTGGGACAGCTTGATGCGCGAGAATTCATTATTGTCCGTTGACCGAGGTCAGTATTCAACAACAATAGTCCGTATAACCACGACATCATTCCTGGAATAGCTGAGGTCAAGAAAAATCTGGGAACGAGCCAAGTTTTCTCGGCTTGTCCGAGATCGCACACAATGAGTCCCAAGTCATATACAAAGATATTTCAAGACATTTTATGTTAATATATAGAGACACAAGCATTTTGCAGATAGGTTTATATAGTGTGTGAATTTTAACATTTGCAGCGGGCTGTTTCAATTTGCGTTCGACTTTCAAAAACACGAGAAATATAACATAAGCATTGAGAAATATAACATTTACATCGTTGTACTTTTTTTCTCTCTCATGATTTAAGATGACCTCGAGAGTGACATTACCACCAGCTGTGAGCTAGTACGAACTAGTATTTGTGATGGTATCGGGAACAGATCCGAAACTACGAACGCATCAATCCCGGACACGACACCATTAGTCAGCCTTTCAGCAAATCAGTATTGGTTGATTTAAAATAAGTCTACTTTCGAAATCAATGATTGATGGCTATATCTAAAATGTTCTACAACTATCAAAGCTACATTAACCTAATTAACTGAATATAAAACGATTGGAATTTAATGTCACGGTTAGCGGAAATTCTGGGGTACAAAATGGCGTTTTGGTTTGTTCACTTGTACTTTAAAAATCGTTAAGTGCAAATCTTGAAAACCGTGAGAACACATTAGAACTTTTAAGAATCATAAGACATTGAACGGCTTGAAAACAAGTTATCTTTGCTTTCTTTAGAAATTCAATTAAACAAAATAAAGATACATTTGAAAAATATAATTAATTGTGTGGGTGTTTTGTTCAAATACCTTAATGAAACTTTGATGATCACGTGACCAGTTTCACCCAACGCTCAAGGACAGATCGAGATACTATAAGTAGTTTATTTACTTTTGTACTTCTGAAAGGGCGTAGACCTGGTAAAAGCAATTGAATGGAATGTTTTACGGTAGCCATAGGTAAAATTCTTGTTCGTCTTAGGAGAATGTTAAAATATTTGTTTATTTTCTTTTCTTCTTACCGACAAATAGTCCTTAAATTTCACAGTGAACTGCTTTGTACTTTAAAAGTGGAGAAATCAGTTTGTGATTTAGCGATAACAACGAGTGGAAACAAAAAATTAATCTATAAAATCAACACTCTCTAATTGTTGCATTTATAATTGTTTCGTGCTTTTAAGCTTTGCGTTAGTCACGAGTCCGAAAGAAAAACAGCCACGGTTCCATTTACAAGGTCAACGTTAGGTCATGACATATACAGTATGACCATACCTTATATTGAAACCTACAAATTGATTTAACGCCTACAAAATGACCTCTTGCAATGATTCTTGATAATACATATACATAGAAGGTTAATTAGTCAATAGGCATGTAGTTTCCGGTAGTCTTGTAGCATCTCTGTTATGTCTGGTAGAGTCTTGTAGCATCTCTACTATGCCTGGTAGAGTCTTGTAGCATCTCTATTATGTCTGGTAGAGTCTTGTAGCATCTCTATTATGCCTGATAGAGTCTTGTAGCATCTTTATTATGTCTGGTAGAGTCTTTTAGCATCTCTATTATGCCTGGTAGAGTCTTGTAGCATCTCTATTATGCCTGATAGAGTCTTGTAGCATCTTTATTATGTCTGGTAGAGTCTTGTAGCATCTCGATTATGTCTGGTAGAGTCTTGTAGCATCTCTATTATGCCTGGTAGAGTCTTGTAGCATCTCTATTATGTCTGGTAGAGTCTTGTAGCATCTCTATTATGTCTGGTAGAGTCTTGTAGCATCTGTATTATGTCTGGTAGAGTATTGTAGCATCTCTATTATGCCTGGTAGAGTCTTGTAGCATCTCTATTATGACTGGTAGAGTCTTGTAGCATTTCTATTATGCCTGGTAGAGTCGTGTAGCATCTCTATTATGTCTGGTAGAGTCTTGTAGCATCTCTATTACGTCTGGTAGAGTCTTGTAGCATCTCTTTTATGTCTGGTAGAGTCTTGTAGTATCTCTATTATGTCTGGTAGAGTCTTGTAACATCTCTATTATGTCTGGTAGAGTCTTGTAGCATCTCTATTATGTCTGGTAGAGTCTTGTAGCATCTCTATTATGTCTGGTAGAGTCTTGTAGCATCTCTATTATGTCTGGTAGAGTCTTGTAGCATCTCTATTATGTCTGGTAGAGTCTTGTAGCATCTCTATTATGTCTGGTAGAGTCTTGTAGCATCTCTATTATGTCTGGTAGAGTCTTGTAGCATCTCTATTATGTCTGGTAGAGTCTTGTAGCATCTCTATTATGTCTGGTAGAGTCTTGTAGCATCTCTATTATGTCTGGTAGAGTCTTGTAGCATCTCTATTATGTCTGGTAGAGTCTTGTAGCATCTCTATTATGTCTGGTAGAGTCTTGTAGCATCTCTATTATGTCTGGTAGAGTCTTGTAGCATCTCTATTATGTCTGGTAGAGTCTTGTAGCATCTCTATTATGTCTGGTAGAGTCTTGTAGCATCTCTATTATGTCTGGTAGAGTCTTGTAGCATCTCTATTATGTCTGGTAGAGTCTTGTAGCATCTCTATTATGTCTGGTAGAGTCTTGTAGCATCTCTATTATGTCTGGTAGAGTCTTGTAGCATCTCTATTATGTCTGGTAGAGTCTTGTAGCATCTCTATTATGTCTGGTAGAGTCTTGTAGCATCTCTATTATGTCTGGTAGAGTCTTGTAGCATCTCTATTATGTCTGGTAGAGTCTTGTAGCATCTCTATTATGTCTGGTAGAGTCTTGTAGCATCTCTATTATGTCTGGTAGAGTCTTGTAGCATCTCTATTATGTCTGGTAGAGTCTTGTAGCATCTCTATTATGTCTGGTAGAGTCTTGTAGCATCTCTATTATGTCTGGTAGAGTCTTGTAGCATCTCTATTATGTCTGGTAGAGTCTTGTAGCATCTCTATTATGTCTGGTAGAGTCTTGTAGCATCTCTATTATGTCTGGTAGAGTCTTGTAGCATCTCTATTATGTCTGGTAGAGTCTTGTAGCATCTCTATTATGTCTGGTAGAGTCTTGTAGCATCTCTATTATGTCTGGTAGAGTCTTGTAGCATCTCTATTATGTCTGGTAGAGTCTTGTAGCATCTCTATTATGTCTGGTAGAGTCTTGTAGCATCTCTATTATGTCTGGTAGAGTCTTGTAGCATCTCTATTATGTCTGGTAGAGTCTTGTAGCATCTCTATTATGTCTGGTAGAGTCTTGTAGCATCTCTATTATGTCTGGTAGAGTCTTGTAGCATCTCTATTATGTCTGGTAGAGTCTTGTAGCATCTCTATTATGTCTGGTAGAGTCTTGTAGCATCTCTATTATGTCTGGTAGAGTCTTGTAGCATCTCTATTATGTCTGGTAGAGTCTTGTAGCATCTCTATTATGTCTGGTAGAGTCTTGTAGCATCTCTATTATGTCTGGTAGAGTCTTGTAGCATCTCTATTATGTCTGGTAGAGTCTTGTAGCATCTCTATTATGTCTGGTAGAGTCTTGTAGCATCTCTATTATGTCTGGTAGAGTCTTGTAGCATCTCTATTATGTCTGGTAGAGTCTTGTAGCATCTCTATTATGTCTGGTAGAGTCTTGTAGCATCTCTATTATGTCTGGTAGAGTCTTGTAGCATCTCTATTATGTCTGGTAGAGTCTTGTAGCATCTCTATTATGTCTGGTAGAGTCTTGTAGCATCTCTATTATGTCTGGTAGAGTCTTGTAGCATCTCTATTATGTCTGGTAGAGTCTTGTAGCATCTCTATTATGTCTGGTAGAGTCTTGTAGCATCTCTATTATGTCTGGTAGAGTCTTGTAGCATCTCTATTATGTCTGGTAGAGTCTTGTAGCATCTCTATTATGTCTGGTAGAGTCTTGTAGCATCTCTATTATGTCTGGTAGAGTCTTGTAGCATCTCTATTATGTCTGGTAGAGTCTTGTAGCATCTCTATTATGTCTGGTAGAGTCTTGTAGCATCTCTATTATGTCTGGTAGAGTCTTGTAGCATCTCTATTATGTCTGGTAGAGTCTTGTAGCATCTCTATTATGTCTGGTAGAGTCTTGTAGCATCTCTATTATGTCTGGTAGAGTCTTGTAGCATCTCTATTATGTCTGGTAGAGTCTTGTAGCATCTCTATTATGTCTGGTAGAGTCTTGTAGCATCTCTATTATGTCTGGTAGAGTCTTGTAGCATCTCTATTATGTCTGGTAGAGTCTTGTAGCATCTCTATTATGTCTGGTAGAGTCTTGTAGCATCTCTATTATGTCTGGTAGAGTCTTGTAGCATCTCTATTATGTCTGGTAGAGTCTTGTAGCATCTCTATTATGTCTGGTAGAGTCTTGTAGCATCTCTATTATGTCTGGTAGAGTCTTGTAGCATCTCTATTATGTCTGGTAGAGTCTTGTAGCATCTCTATTATGTCTGGTAGAGTCTTGTAGCATCTCTATTATGTCTGGTAGAGTCTTGTAGCATCTCTATTATGTCTGGTAGAGTCTTGTAGCATCTCTATTATGTCTGGTAGAGTCTTGTAGCATCTCTATTATGTCTGGTAGAGTCTTGTAGCATCTCTATTATGTCTGGTAGAGTCTTGTAGCATCTCTATTACGTCTGGTAGAGTCTTGTAGCATCTCTTTTATGTCTGGTAGAGTCTTGTAGTATCTCTATTATGTCTGGTAGAGTCTTGTAGTATCTCTATTATATCTGGTAGAGTCTTGTAGCATCTCTATTATGTCTGGTAGAGTCTTGTAGCATCTCTATTATACCTTGTAGAGTCTTGTAGTATCTCTATTATGTCTAGTAGAGTCTTGTAGCATTTCTATTATGTCTGGTAGAGTCTTGTAGCATTTCTATTATGTCTGGTAGAGTCTTGTAGCATTTCTATTATGTCTGGTAGAGTCTTGTAGCATCTCTATTATGCCTGGTAGATTTGCTGTACTCTATCTAGTATTTCCGATAATCTTAAGGAACACTGCGGACAGGTCAGATGTTTTGTATCGTTTTCGTCATTTCCGGTAGACAAACGAAACAGCCATGGCTACCAGAAACACGCATGCGTAATCTTGGATTATTTCGATGGATACAAATAAAACCTTAGTCAAGTTTAAGGTCTGTCCCTTTTGTATCATTTCTACCGAGCGGGCTTCAAATTGGACTCAGACTTTAATTCCCATAGATTTAAATAATAGGTTATTAGGCTCAAAGTCAGCTTGCAAGAGGGCGTTCACAAACATTTGAAACTTGTTTCCATTTTCCATAAGCAGCACTTCGTGAAATTGCGTTCGGACATCTGCAAGTCTGATCGGCACAATCTCCGTCCGTCAATGTCTTTATCTCATAACAACAATATAAGATTTTTTTTTACATAATTGAAATATGAACATGTAGCCATTATTACCCGTGTACATGTACTTGACTTGTTCCTGATTGGCCGGTGGAATTACAACCGGTATTTCGACAGCCCAGCCATCTCAAGTGGCGGTCGTCGATGTCTGTGTAATTGAAGCGTATGGATATAAGTAGAGACAGATTGTATATAAGAATACATTCCTCGTATGGCATAGGAGCGTATATTTAGTTCATCATTATATCACATAAAATCGTGTCATTTATTTCAGAGATAGCGATCTTGAGACAGACACCGGATATATTCTCGGAAAACGCGGTGTTATACCATAATGTCTGAATCACTTACTACTAGGATGTTTAATTCCTTTTAAATACCTTGTTGATGTTTTTATCCGACAGTTTTCTGACGTAGTTTACACAAACGATTAAAATGATGTTTACGGGTTGATTAAAACTCGGACGATCTGTAATAATATTTTTGAAATAAATGAATAAACAATTGCTCCCCCACCGAGGACCAGGTGGATGGAAAGCTGTGAATCCGAACACATGAACATACATGTCATCGTTTAACCGGATGATTACGTTGTAGTATTTAGGTATAATGAAGACTCAAAACGCATGCGCAATTCAAAATCAAAATCGGTGAATCCCTATCAAAATTTACCCAGGTTTAATGTGTACGTTGAAAACTCAGTTATTTAGAGAATCATGTGAATATTTGATTTTTGATTATCCGGATAAAAATGTATGATTATTGAAACATCGATTACTCGGACAAAGACTTGTGTACAGTGTACCTTCTAGTATCCGGACAATAGTGTCAGTCTGTATTCGGGAACCTTCATTATCCGCATTTTGAACATTTTTTTTTCAAACTGAAGGATCCCAGTTTCATAAATCCGGACAGAAATTTCGAACTGCTCGAGATTGGTTGTATATTGAGGTGATAACCTCTATAAACATGTCGCTAAAATATATTAAAGCGCCTCGCTTTCATGCACAAGGATACCGTACTCACATGTATGTAGTATGTGTACCGGACTTTTGATCACTGATTTTATGAATGGAAGGATTATTCACTTCTCCATAACTGTCCATCCCTACCTCAGGCGTATAGACACATATCCATCAAAACCTGTCGAAAAATGCTATACTACCTCGATTGATGAATGGGCACTAAGTACCTTGTGAATATATTCCATTCATTATATTTATAAGCGATCTGTACCCGGAAACGGATCCGGAACCGAACTAGATAAAAGTGAGAACCGATTGACGGGTCATACGTAATAAATCGAAACCCCCGCTTTACAAACCACGGTGTACATATGCAGAGCACACTGCGGACTATTTCGTACTCGGGCTGCGTGCAGCATTTCAAATGCACTGCAACAAAAATATTGCCAGACGAAAAGAAACCGCGTTATATCGATTTTTGTTTATTTCAGGAAAAATTCAAAACTAAGTAAAGCTATTGGCTGACACAGATCTTCCGACTGGTACTGGGTCACAATACATTACGACTACGGCGCATGCAGTTGCTGCTGCTGCTACTGCTGGTGCTGCCGTTCTCCTAAACAACTCTTCGCCGGAATGTCTGCTAGCAGCTTTGATCCGCAGTCTGCATGCGCCAGTTTCTGTCGATTTTGGCTAGCTTGTTCGCTGTCCTACATAGCCGACGTGCGTAATCGATCGTCGGTTGTATAGTAGGCTCCGTGATAAAACCTTCACATATCGCATTTTAAATTTGATTGCAGTACATCAGTTCATTTGAGTACAGACTTCGCCACAATCAATGAATGTTATAGCGGCAATGTCGGTCTCCCTAAGGTATCGCCGTGGTTATAAAGCGTAATGTCAATATTTGTCTATTCGATCAATTCATAGACTTCTACAACTACTACTCCTACTACTACTACTACTACTACTACTACTACTACTACTACTACTACTACTACTACTACTACTACTACTACTACTACTACTACTACTACTACTACTGCTACTGCTACTAATGCCATACTACAACTACTACTACTACTACAACTACTACTACTACTACTACTACTATTACTACTACTACCACTACTACTACTACTACTACTACTACTACTACTACTACTACTACTACTACTACTACTACTACTACTACTACTACTACTACTACTACAACTACTGCTATTACTACTACTATTACTACTACTACCACTATTACTACTACTACTACTACTACTACTACTACTACTACTACTACTACTACTACTACTACTACTACTACTACTACTACTACTACTACT
>NW_018480078.1:1897334-1929834 GCF_002113885.1 Mizuhopecten yessoensis | reverse complement strand
GGCCGACGGACCCAGCTTTTATAGACAACCTATATAAAATAATCCTGTATAATTATAACGTCGCGTCCCATTGGGCAATGTTTAGGTGTCAGAGTTTTCCCGCCTAATTTTCTAATCAAGGAACTACTCCGTCTGTATTGCTGTCGTCCAGCCGGATGTTTGTACATGGCTCGACAATAAGATCGATATTAGCTACTGCCCTTTCCACACTTAAAAGACGCGCGTGGGGAAAGACCGAAGATAATTCATCTAGTTATCTGTAAAATGCTATAAATTTCACCTTCCAAATAATTTCTTTTTTAAAAGAGTTTTTTTAAACGCGCATGTATATCATAGCTTACGAACAATACCGATACAAATCTCAAATTTTTGTTTGGAAAAAGAAAACATATCTGATTCATGTTGTGTGGTTTTTACAAGTTTTCATATTTTGCAAAAACAAAAAATGGTTTAGACATATCATGTCATAGTCTATAAAAGCGCCCATGCAGGTTGCGGTTTGCGTAAAGAATAAATCTGCCCCCCCCCCCCCCCCCCCCCCCCCAACTGCATGTTGTAAGAGGCAACTAATGACGGGACCACCTAAAGAATTGGTTATTTGCTTCTGAGCCTTCTTCTTTGGAACAGAAAAGCGACCAAAATAAAAAGCTGCACCCACCCATTGCAACATTTATGATCTCTGTATTTTCTCTCTACATCCTTACCACCTTTTTGGCTTCCTAGTGCCTTGTTTGGCAATAACTCAGTTCGGCCTTGTTGTTAAACGTTCCCCATAGTGGGTTGAAGCAATGGGTTCTGTCACCAGGCCAAAACATTCCAAAGTTATTATTCCCTGCTAAACGTTCAGCATAAAAGATAATCGCAACATGTGACCAGGTGGATTGGTGTTCTGGGTGACTTCGGCATGGTGTTTCGGTAAGGTAGCACTCTAAAGTAGGCATCAGATCCGCGTTGTCGGAAGGAAGCTAATTCACCAACGTATCGCTTCCCGCATGCATACATCACACACTAAATTACCTGGGCGGTTGATAGGACGCTAATACCAATAAAACGAAATCAAACTGTATAAAATAGATAAATATTGTAACGACAGTGCGACTTATTTATTAGTTTTCACTTATTTTCGTAATCATAAGCCTTATAATTGTTTTCTTTCTTTCTTAACATAATAAACTTATGCATCGAAACCAGTGTATATAATTTTTTTCCATAATTTTCAGTATCGGAAGACCTGAACATAACATAACATAAAACCTGAAAGTAATGTTTGAACATATATATTCAGAAACATGGAACCTTAGCTACCATTTTGTCTACTACGTCAGTTACATGTTATTTTTTGCTTTGCGCATTTTTGGTCGGCGGGCGAATATTCCAAGCCAGATATGGAACCGTTTTATTTCCCAAGTGTACATACAGTATTGCACTTTCCCATGCGGTGTTTACCCAAGCCAATGTATTCATCTTATTCAAAGACAATGTTTGTTGTTTTTATTTGGGAATGTATTTCACAATAGTTTGCGTGTCAGTGCTACCAGGAGGCGTGCATGCACCTTCATTTAGTTTCTACGATCCCTTTTTGGTCCTAACGTGATGGAATATTTAGAGATTTAAAAATAAATCGTCTGTAAAATGGCTACGTTTTCCAGTAACGTTGCTTGTACCTATTTCTGTTGTATCCTGGTTTCTCTCTGATACTTATGTGCTGATAGTTTTTGTTTTTCAGTCCTACAACTTGTGGTTTCCCTGCCACGAGAGCCCAAGTTGGCTCGTTCAATGGTGTCCCTAGCCGATCTTTAGACGAATATAGCATCGCAGATTTTCTCTGAAATTTGATTAAAAACAAACGACCCTCTTCTAGTACAGGGAGAATCAAATTATTTTAAAATCTATTTTTAGATTGCTGCAGAGGATAATCTTACCACTGTTTTAGAGATTTCATTTGTCACAGATTCTAATTCTAGCTCTGCTAACCGTTCCTAGAGAGACTATTGTCTGTTGACTTGTTCCGTTTGTTTTTTCGCTCCGACTTAAGATCTTCGTGACGACTAATTGGCCCCTCCTTGCACTTTTATTTGAAATAACTTATACATCTTTGTTTTTTCAACACTTGGCAAAGATGTCATTTACTTGTGGAGGGGCCGTTGTGCTGCTTCCACTAGCCCTCCACCACTGAGTCGCGGGTTCGAGACCTACGTTGGGCAGTCGCCGGCTTTCCTCCACTACCAAAACCTGGCACGTCCTTAAATGACCATAGCTGTTAATAGGACGTAAAACACAAACAAACCAAACCAATCATTGACTTTTTATAGATTGAAATCGGACGGTAATAAAATCATTTCAGTAGAAATAGGACATGTATGTCTTGCAGATTTCATCGAGAATATCCTCTGTCCTTAGACTTACGGATTATGTTTTCATCCTTTTCTTATTATTTCTTGGTGGTGTCTCCATAGAGGTCATCCGTCTGCTTGTGATCTTAGCTGTTAGGAGAACCATGATTCCAATTGAGTAACGCTTTGCACGGGTGACAGAATTCATTAGGAAACTGTCCTGCACGTGAGTAAAGATTTCAGTTGAAAACTCTCCTGCACGTGTGCCAGATTTAAGCTAAAATGTGTCCTGCACGTGTGACAGATTTTAGCTAAAACATGTCCTGCACGTGTTACAGATTTCAGTTGGAACATAACCTGCACGTGTAACAGATTTCAGTTGAATCATAACCTGCACGTGTGCCACATTTCAGTTGGAACATATCCTGCACGTGTAACAGATTTCAGTTGGAACATAACCTGCACGTGTAACAGACTTCAATGGGAATATGTCCTGCACATGCCACATTTCATTGGGAACATGTCCTGCACGTGTGACGGATTTCATTTGTTACATGTTTTGCAGGTGTAACATATTTCAGGTGGAACATTTCCCGCACATGTGGCAGATTTACTCATGAGAAGTTGACTTGAGTGATTGAGTAGTGTTTTATCGACCTCACAGAATGGTATTAGTGAATTCTTTTTTTCTTCAAATATAGACATATTTATCTGACGCGTAAGTCTCTGTGCTATTTTGATCCCCTGTGTTCACGCTGTAAGGATCTCATCCAGCACGTTGTCTAACACGTGCGCCAGGTCATCACACGTGCAGCCCAAACATATATTACATTAAAAACAAATATTTGGAGTAACATGAATCATTGTAAAAATATATACGTCATTCGTTTAATAAAAAGTTCAAGTTTTGTATTTCGACTCGTTTGATTCAGAGGTACAATTATTACAAAATAATCAATTCATGACACAAACAAAATCATAAACACAACACAATATTAAACAATTCAATATTGAACAATACAATATTAAATAATTCAATATCTAAATATACAATATTGAACAATGAAATATTAATACAACATAAACAATGCAATATTTAAAAAAAAACACAAAAAAACCAATGAAATATTTAACAATTAAAGAAATAATAAAATGTTAAACAATACAAAATAAACAATGAAATATTAAACAATATAGTATAAAATAATATAGTGTAAAACAATATAGTAGAAAACCATATATTATTGATTAAACGAAACAATATAGGCAGGTAACTGATATAGTTGATTAACAGTGTACAATTCCAATGAAACCGATATTTTACCTATATTCAATTATATGTATATTCAGTTCTTGCTTACTTATGCTAGATGAGTGGACTTGATAAGAGTAACTGTTTCTTTATATAGTGTGTGTAAATAAATTGTCGACAATTCATAGCGACTTGCTCGTTTTTTTTCACGAATATTTCTACCATTACCGACAGCAGTCGTTTTCTTCCTTATGATTTCTCCCATCAAAAATATTGAGAAAATAGTCATTTATTTTTAACTACAATCATAATAACACCAATCGTTATGTACTGATAGGTGATACGGGTGCTAACAACCCCGAACAAAAACATATAAAAGATCAGCTAAAAACTTGTGAAATCTTGTTTTTTCGTTAATATTTCTGTACAATATGATAGATTTTGTACCAATCGTTTGTCGGTAATGGCTATCCGATTAACCAAGGTCTGCGGAATCCGAGATCACAGCAGACCGCTACATCTGATCTTCTTAAGCAGGACATCGAGTGCACGATTCAAAGCAGCTCACAAATTAAAACAACAGTACAGTAGTATTTTGTGGTTAGCAGATCAATAGTATTATTAGAGTATTATACAGCACTTATTATGACGGCATGCTATTTAAAACGCATGGTTAGTTTTCTTGACCATTAACATCATAGAAATTAGGCTATTGTGAAAGCAAACGAATTACCTTGATCTTATTCAGTTTGTACTATTAACATGGATTGCACTTTACTACCGAAATGCAAATGCTGGGAATGCTGGGCTGTTTATTACCTTTTGACACCAGGGGTGATCTCGCCTTCACACGAGTAAATTCAACAGATTTCGTTCGCATTAGCGTAAAACCAAGGATCTCTACTCGGCCCACGGGGCACCCGCCGGTCAGTAGTGTACTTATGCCAATCTGCCACGGTAGAATTATTGGTCCTTGATTACACTGTCCCTGGTAATAAAATATGCCGGGCGTTGGTATGGGGGATTAGTGAGGATTTACCCGATAATCTATTAAGATTTAACACGGAATGTGTACTACAGTATTCGTTTCAATTTCCATAGTTCAAACCAGTACGAAATCACAGGTGGACGTTGACTTCTTCGAGGTGGTATGACTCTTCATTTGTAAAAAAAAAATACTGGTTAAAACAATATTCCATTTGATAATATAATAATTTGGTCAATTCTGTACTGCGGCGCATGCAAATTCAAAATGAATATATATCAGAAGCACAAGATGAATTTGGTTTGTAGCTAATGTAAATATGCTGTTATTTATCGTCACTTGTTTGGTTAAATAGCGTTTACCTTTTATCCTATTTACACTGCCAGTTATTGGTGAGATAACAAAAATCTACTGCAGTTTAGGAGAAAAGTACATGCAATATCATATGTGTTTCTTTGTCGAGTCTTAAACAGATACTTCAAAATAGTTTTAAGCTTGTCATATATGTTTGCATAAGTAACAATAGCTGTGTGATAAAATCGATCTGTCTGGTGTTCTGCAGGCCAGCATCCTCACCCCTCAGTGCACGACAAAATAAAGATTTAGACAACATGTTACGTTGTCATGAATAATTTTGTCCATGAACTTGATACCAATCACATATTGGGATCGTAAATATGAACGAATAGAGGTTTTCATATGAATATATCGCATCTTTTGAAATTTTGACAGAATATAGCTTGATTTTACAATGACTATCGGATTAAATCAAAGAGATATTTGTTGATGAACAGATTATTTTCTTGCATTTAGTCAAGATGTTTCCATTTTTATATTTACACATTTGAATACAAGTTTTCTACTTGACAAAATACATGTAGATTAAAATGTTATTGTCGGATTTGTTTCTATTGAGTTGGTTTTACACTGTTTTTACGGTTGGTTTATAATGATAGTATTGTGATTGGTTTGTCCATTAAAAAGAGGCTACAAACGTAGTAAGACCAGTCTTACTTTTGCAGAAAATCTATTCTAAAAGATTTGTATCTCTTTTGGTTTTATGAGTTTTGTGGATAAAGTGTTGTGTTCTACTAAAAAAAAAAGACTACAAAAATATATGTCTGATTTAGTTTCATAAAAGTATTACTTTATTAGTATTTTGAACTTAATGCTGAAGAGCAAATCCCCTGACAACGTGATTGTGGATTTACGGTCTAGTGTTCACTGAACTAGCCTGCCCTCTCGTGGTGGGTGGGCGAATTATATAGGCCACGCCCCCTATCGGCGAAGAAAAGGATGCCGGTTACATGGACCGATATGCCTCGTGGTTCACAACAGGGAGAGCACACGAAAGTTCCTCGCCCCCTCCAAATTAAACCTTACCGTGGGGACACGGAGTGCAGACAGATCGGTTGACATAAGATCATCATCGCGTCATCGGGTGTAAGGTTATGACTCCAGTGAGGCTCTTGAGGAAAACCTATTGTTACGAAGACCAATCCGGTTAAAGTTTATATTGAATTTTCAACAAACTTTCTCCTTATTTTAAATTCTATATCGTGATAATGCCCTGCAGCTACGGTGAAAAAATAATGCTGTATCGCACTGCATACATGTTCGTATAAGGCGATTAGCGCTTCTTCGTCTTCTTCTTGGGAACATAAAAATCCGCAAACTTGATCTTTTACCTCCCCCACCTTTTTTCTCTACTCTGAATATTGTGACCACGTGGGATTCATGCGACTCTGAAAGAAAAAGTTGACATTTCAGTGCCATATACCTGATGACCTCATGCTACACACGTGTGTCCGAGTGTATGAAAAACATTGATATCTTGTGTAATGACACTGAAAAACCCCAACTTGAATGGCATCATTTTCTGAGGACAGCGTCGTCATATGACATCAGTATAAGTATTGTGTGGCACAATCTGAGGACCCCGTTTCATGCCACCATAAGTTGATATTGGCACCATTAGACACAATCGGGAACCATCGGCACTTTCCCTAAACGAGAACAGTGGCGTACGTTCCCGATTGTATCCGACACTGTCTTCATATCATACTAGTTGTTGTGAGCTCCAAAATGCCACGATAAATGACCCAAACTATGTCTAACTATATACTTTTTAAAATTTCGAAGCTCTTTCATAAACATTCTTATCAAGACAATAAAAAAATAAATGTCTCTTAACGACACATTTCTCTAAATTACACATTTTGTCATATGCTCAACGTTACGTTCGTCTCAAATTAAATTGTTGTACTTTGAAATAATCCGATCTCCTTTTTTAAAATTACCCAATAACTATCTTAAAATGTTTTCCCGACAAACTATTGAAACAAACTTCACATTATGTTTACAACTCAACCCTTTCCTTAACATCCTCAATTACAATCGTGTGAACTTTTTCGGAAAGTTGAGCCGACATTGTTTTCTTGAGGTGCGAGCTATTTGGCGATTCGTCATTCACTAAATCCGACCCAAGTCGATGGAAACAAATTTGGCCAAGCTGAAAAGTCTTCATTGGAATAGTTTAAATGTATCTTAAACGTTGATCTGGAGAGAGACAATCCGATAGTGCGATATAGATACCCAACTTAGAAGTCACCCGGATGTAGGATTATGAGAAGTTCTTTTTACACAGTCAATACAATTTTCTATGTGACGTTTCGATGACTAGTACGATATGTACACTGTCACCTTCATGGTTTATGTAGGACAACTTGGCAAATAAAAAAGTAAAAACTGATTGAATTAGTTCTGTTGAAAGAAAACAATCTTGTCAATAAACGGTTAGATATTTATAGAATTGGTCTCTAGCGTCAAAAGCATTCGGAGCGTGATATCTGGAAATTAGTTAACACTATAGAGGTTAATCCGCCTCTTTGGACACCTCGCTGGTGTCAATAAAGACCTATTAATAGACATAGGAGTTATTAGACTGCTATGTAAAGGATGGATATTAATATTGATAGAAGGTAATGAAAATGAAGGAAAAAGTCAGATGCATAACTTTTAGAGAAACGTAACTAATATACGCTCGTTCAAGAAGCACAAAGCTATTAATCTAATACAAATGGTTTCACGTACAATGCCTGTTCGTTGTCATAGCTTTTCATCCAGAATTGGAATTTATAAAATAAATTCACCCGTTTGCTAATAATTATGATGCAATCTCCATCTGACGTGATGTGTAGTCGTGTACACATTTTTTGGAGGGGTAAACGATTGTATCTTGAAAAGATCTTGAAATACTTCAATGTTCGTCCTCTTTAACCAGCTTACGCCTCAGGTAACGGAAGATGGTATCGTCAACGAGAAATTGCAGATAAAGAAACTCGCCATTTTTCATGCAGCGCCTTTGGTTCAGTACCATCTGTCTACGCTTACAGCATCATACCTGGTGTTTCTATTTTTTTGAAAATGTCATCCTTTATTGATTCAGCTGCTTTTTTTTCATTTTTAAAGCAATATTTAATCTTTATAAAGTTGTCATTGATCTCAAAATGATAGTCTCTAATATTTTCGACATTTATATGAAAGAATCAACATATCTAACGCATATTGTTCGACACACATATTCCAAAATGTTCTGCATTTTTTGACAAATGCGCAAGGCCGGGATAAAATCTCGCGAGAATTCGGAAGCACCTGCTGTCGCCTATATCGAATGAGACATAAATTCGATCTGTCCGCATTAACACAAATATATTTAGGCATGGTTACACGGCCAATGTATACAAACCGACTATAATGTGATTTCTTCTTTGACGTCATAATGCTTTATAATTCAAACACGTTCGGTTTATTTTTTGTACTGTTATATGACATCGATTTATAAATAGAAAAATATCAATGTTGGCATGTTAAACATCCAGGTAATGAAGCATTTGGACCAAGAAAATAGTAGTTGATAGGGTATTTATATGGCCGTGTACGTCACAACGGCTTCCTCTGTAAATTAGCAACATCTCAAAGTAAAGTCAGCTTCACATATACAAACTCGGCCAAAACAAACAGACATTCCAGTATCACAATTCCAATATACTTTATTAACAGTAAAAGAAAATACAAAGAATGAACTTAGTGTTGTTTATTTATCGAGTAGAAACATTAATTCTGATAGTAATGTTTATACTATCAAGTACATTTTTTCAGATGTTAACCTAAGCATGCTTGTTACATCCGGTAAGAGGTTCGAACATGAAAATGAAACGCATATTTCAGTTATGAGATAATAATTGGCATTCATAATCTGCTGAAATGTTCAATTTCCTTTTCCTGTGTGAGTAATATGCATGTCAGAATTAAATGCCCTTCCTTAAATGTTTAACGATGGAACAATATGGCTGACATGGAATTGTTGTGTTAAAAAAACCTTCCAGATTAGTTTCGTTCACGGCTTGTCTTGACAGTTCCTTTCTGTGGGTGTAGAGGAGCGTGACTGACGATCTGTAGAGATAATCTGATGTCTTGCGTGAGAGCGACCTTAAAGTAAAGATTACCACTTACACATACAAAAAAAGGAACTTTACCATTACGGAATCCATGCGTATTAGGGTCAGTTACTCTGGGTAAGTGGGTCAATGGGCGGCCTTCGCCTGTGGATATTTCTGTAACGCGGACTAATAAAACCAACTAACATCTGCGTACTTATAACACGGAAGTCATTCCGCTCGAATAGTCAGTAGACGCAACACGGTCCACGTGAATTGGTTAATTAGTTCAAAAAAAAGGCCCAACAGTCATCGATTAATTTACGGGTCCATCAATAATGACACTCTGTATTTAAACGGACAACACATGCTTTCAACCTTTAAATGAAATTGACTTGACAAGACGCAGGGCGAATGGAACCGGAAGTGAGTTTAAAATGAACGACTAGATCATCACATTCATTGCACCGTAACACGCATGTGCAGATTCTTTTAACAATGTGGGGCATGGTACTGGCTGGTGCTAGCCAGTCACATTGGTATGCATGTGTTGATTATCTCATAGATTAATTACAGTGTGTTAATCAGGCATACAGAGGGTGAATAAGTCGCGACCTAGCGAATTNGGGCAAATAATCTTGGCAGGGAGGAGGAAATAGAAGATGATTTGGAGAGGGGAGAAAGGCGGGAGTGAATACTAGAGGAAGTAGATAAAAGACGGGAACGGAGGCCGTTAAGACAAAGAAAACGGAATACAGGAAATAGGGGGGAGGGAAGGATAGAGAGGGAGAGACAGGGATGGAGGGACAGTAAAGGAAACGGGAAGCTAGGGTGAGTGAATTAGAGAGAGAGGTAAGGCGAGCCGAGAGAGACAGGAGTCTAATTGGCAGCGATGGCGAGGGAAACGTGAAGATAAGAAGTCTATGGAAGGCGAGGGAAACAGGAGTCGAGAGGAGAGAAAAGGCCGGGGGGAGGCGGGGGGAGGGGATAGCGAGGATTGGCACAAGGAAGGCGATGAGAACAGGAAAGATTGGAAGTAGTACGGTCGGTGGACGGAAGACAGAAAAGAGGAAAGGATATATTTGAGACAAACGATGTGAATACATTATCTAAAATCAAACGGTTTTGACACTGAGCATCGTAACATATAATGTAATTAAAAATAAAAGATTAACATCACAAATCTCACCCACCATATAGTATTAAAAAAACTACTTCGATATCATGATTATATTTATGACTTAAACAAAAACAAAATGGTAAGTCAAAAAAAACATTTTCTAGATTCGTTTACCCTAACCTTACTAAGTGTTAATGATGCTAGAATATCCAGGTGTTGTTGCTATACCATAGAACGCAGTATCGCCCTGGTTACCCAGCAAACTGTTACAGCAACATTTTGCGTCTCTGTTACACAAACGGGACACAATTAGAGGGATGTTCATGTAAAAAAAATCCATAGGTGTACTCTAAATATATAGACAATGACTTAAGCAGGCTTGTTTTCGCTCTTTTCTGGCATTTACTGTCTGACTAAGTCCACAAGAACGAGATTGTCGGGTGTGTTGCAGTGTCAGACTGTGTAAGATTGTGTCTGATAACATTTCTTTAACCTTCAGACTTTCTCGCAAGGTTACGACCGCTTGCTTGTGTCTGGGTGCGGAAAGGCAACACTCTTTTGTCTTCGGAACTCCTTCTGATTTTTTATGTTTCAAGTGAGAACTTCACTCTCGGAAACGCATTATCTGTATGTCAATGTCTGCTCCAGGGATATGGCTTACAGAAACAAACTATTCACAATCACTGTTGATACGTACATTGGATCGGAAATATTTACTTTGCGACTCTTTCCCTTGACGTCATGCGGTTTTGCGAAGATCCGTTTCCGCAACAATTGTCATTTGTATAATATACAAATAATTACCCGGTACCTTGAAGTATGCCGAAAAATGGCATGTAATTGTAAATAAGAAAATAAAAAACTGTATGGGTCTAAAGTGTCATTTTTTTCGAATTATGAAAGTCGACGTTGATTTATATAAGTCATACAATTGCAATGCAGTTACCTTTGCGTAGTTCTGCCGGACTCTGGTAGTTAATAGTAATGTTGGGGGAAGGAAGGACATGAGACTAAGCAGAAATGTAGGGAAATACGATTCATTGTTTCTCTGAAGGTTTTCAAAGTTTCACGAGGAGAAACAAAGATTCGCGATTCCCTATTGTAAGGGCAATACATATTTTATTATGCCGAAAATAAACCCCAATAACACAAAAGTAGAGATGATGAGGCTGACGCGCTATTGCTGTCGTCTGCTTCCAGCTGTTGCGCATATTTCAAGAGAGGTTCCGAATAAGGGAAACATGATATGGGAATCTCTAAACAATGGACACTTACTCTATATAATAGGTATCGCGCATAGATTTAAATATTGTGTATTGATTATGGGTTTTAGCGTGAATCCATTTCGTTTAACATATAAATTAGCCAGAAATATATGTTTGCCCTTTAGAACGATTATTTTGTCAGAACATATAAATGGATCAATGGTGTCGACAACTGGAAGTCAGGTCACTGTGATATCTGTTCTAATTTCCGACAGTCCGTAAACAGGGCCACGCGCACTTATCAATAACTTAACATCATGTACAGGCAGATGTAACATGTCCGAGACTAACCAGCTGACCCCTTGGTCTATGTCCGGGGTAAATTAAAAGCATCCGATGTCCAACTCTCTAGGTGAAGTGTACCTATATAAGTGCACTATATCGAGGTTTTACTGTGCATATCGATGTAATTCTAACAATTTGCCATGATTTACTTATTGATGCTTTGTAAAAAGTAACTGTTAAAGTATATGTGGCCGTGATACATCTAGCTGATAGTCTATAAAGCAAACATCGTGTACGTAAGTATAGGATATGATCACCGGACACTTTTAATTACGCTGGACTTACACTGTGTGTTCAGCTGGTAGTTTCTTCACTTACGTTTTCCGTAGGAAATCATTGGCAGAGTTACCAATGTTTTCTTATGGGAAAGTTTATGTTAGGTATTTTCCTTAAGTTGGGAACGTTCATGAAACTTTGGTTAACTTACATGTAATTTCGGACACAGTACGCTATACTATACTGTCACGGCACTGGTGTATATGCAATACACCTTTGAATTTTTGACCGGTAATTGATCATAATTAATTTTTGATAATTCTGTAATACTTCAGCTAGGAAGATTTTGTATGTAGATTTAATATACAAAACGGCATTTGTCGACAAGTTTCACCAACTTACTGGTCCTCTCCTAGGCATTAGGCCTAAGATGAGGTTGCTGACATGCTCACAGTCAGTATAGATGAAAGAAGCGTCTGATTGGTGCACAGTTGTTTGCTTTCTAAGTTGTATGGTTAGTAATGTATCAGACACGTACAGAGCTAACCTCATTGTTGGCTGACCTATTAAGAGTTTCTTATTGTTGAAGTGTTGGTCAGATTGAGAAGATAAGCACTGCCTCTTCTGCACCAAGGAAAATATTTATCATACGTACCCTGATTTATTGTACAAATGTCAAGTGATAGGAAAGTCCTCCCGAATGCCGGTTGTTTGTGTATCTGCTAATGTAATCTGAAACTAACTATTTACAGGAAATGTTCACGTTTCCTTTGGTTGGTTATTAAAAGACATAGGTGTCACTAGGACTTTTCTACAATAGAAGACGCTCACTGTTGAATGATAATAATAACACTGTGCACCATTTTCTCCTTTATAGTAAATATTGATATCAAAGCCCCCTTCCCCAGTTCAAACTCCCAAACCCACCCGGCACCCCTCTGCATCCGCTTAAGACTTGCTACAAGCCCCTAAATTGTAAAGAAATGTCCAGGTCTATTCTTCTATAAGCTTATCTTTGACATGTCTAAGACTTGAAATTAGACATCGAAGAAATCAAAATTATAAGTGTCTCGTTTTTTCTTTATTAATTGAATATTCTATAGACGGGTCCAGTCAAAGATCCGCCCTGTGTACTAGTGTATTAACAGTTCACAACTTTCCGAATTATCAGTCTAAAGCTCAAATAAAAACTGGCCGGGCATTGTGCGCGTGAACTTGCTGCAAAATACGGATGTCCGTGAAAAGACACATCCGGTCACTTATTGTATACATCCTGTGATATCAGATAACTTAGAGAACTCAGTGCAAAAAGGTGGGTTTCCCACGAGAGTGCAGTCAAGAATCTCTGTATTCACGTAAATGTTTCTGAAACGATAGGAAGAGTATGGCAGCTCGTTTTACCACAAAAAAAAAAGACAAAAGTTTGCAATCACCTTTTGGAAAAATCAAGTCATTCTGTACAAAAAGCCAAATAAAGAAAGCATTTAATTGCACCATAGGGTCATTTTGTTCAAATGATTCATAAGCGATTCTCAAGGTTGAAAGGATGAAAATATGTGTCCAGAAGCATGCGTAGAATTATCGGAAAGGGAATAATATGTCTATAAAATCTCACCAAACATTAAAAATAAACGACTTTTTCGTTACGACATAATTTATAACGAAACTAGCGTTCATTTTTGTCGTGTCAGCCTTATTGTGTGACCACCCTTTGGAGTGTATAGTCCACGAGAAGAGTCAACAATATTGTGATGTAAAATGCTTGTAATAATCCTTTGAAAAAAACCCCATTGGAGGTATCTGTTGAAATATTTAGTCAGGCTATGCAGGAACTGGGCCAAAGTATTTTAACTGCATCATAACTGCGGCTATTCCGTATATTTATGAATCACCAGTTGTGATATTGACTTCAAGCGTTTCTGGGATAAAAGAACGACTATTTTAGATGTGTTACACATCGTTGTTTCCCATTTATTAGTTGTACAAGAAAATGCCAGATCACCATGACGAAGATATTGTCTACAAAACAATAAAACGGGACACTGTTTGAAAATTATAAATAATGGCAAATAAAAAAACCAAAAAACAAAAATGCAAATATCCTGGAAATATCGCATCCCAGAACCTTACCAAATGTCTACTCTACCTCTTTAATATTAAGAACTTTCCTTTCAACGGTGATTACAAAATACAGATATCTCATCTTTGTGACTGGTTCGTCATTAAGTTTTGATAATCAAATCTGGAATTTTAGTTTCATCTGTTTTCTTTAACAAATAAAAAAAGAAAACTCATATATAAAAGAGTTGATGTCCCTCTGTCAAATACACGGATGGGTGTCAACTTAACGCAATACACACACATGTGTGTATGTGTGTCATGTTGTGTGTTCTATTAATTTGACACTCCTCCATGGGTATGTGTGTATTGCAGAAATGTGACACCCCTACCTTCCGCTGCTTTTAACAATGAAGGTAACTATTGATAACAAACATATAAAACTCTAAACGTCGAAAAGTGTTGATATTATTTTTACAAAATGTATCTTCAATATTTATAAACAATTTAACTGTCTTTACAGATTGCGTTCGGTGTCAATATGAACGTCTGAAAATTTAAACATGAAGTAAACCAAACGTACACAATGGATTTTTTTCATTTCCAGTTTGCATTTATGTAAAGCTATGAATGCCAACTGAATGCAGTTAAATACATATATCTTCCATTTTCTAAAGCATCAAAAGTTAGCATTTCGTTTGAATTCTTGCATATAGCAGAGACCTATAATGGTAAATACGTCTCTGCATATAGTGTGTGTTCTTGGAACAGCCATTTTCTTATGACAGTTAGTAATGTCTAAGGTCATAACTTATAAATATGACATTATAAATACGATATTATTAATACGACATTTTTATTATGACGTAACAATTGTATGTTAACACGTGGACCAGGGGGTTCATAGCTGTTGTATACGCCATCGGAACTCGGTATGCTTATATAGTAACGGTGCCATAGAGTGGTATGTATACGCTCGTACATCGGTCAGATTGACCTTGCTTATTGGTCATGAACTTATAATTATACACTGACCATCAGGCGGACCATGTCGATTCATAAACACGCTTGATTAGCATTCTTTAAGTATGAATTAGCTCAATTAGTGTCGTTCTTATCTAACGTAAACAACGCAGCGACTAAACGTTCAACAGCCATTGGAATCATCTGTGGTATTTATAGACATAGTGCAACGCTATAAACACTGGTCAAGCATCTTGACCGCTCATTACGGGATAGCGTCGGTATGGTTTCTACAACACGTGCCATTGATTTGAATAAGACAATAAACACGGTAGGTAAATGGGTAATGTGCGTGCTTTGAGCGAGATGCACGCTACATTACGTCACATCCTTCCCACACAACGGTATGGATATGTTGGGACGCCATGGGGATGGAGAGGTAATTAAGGCCATAAAATTGTCTATAAATATTTTGATGAGTTCACGTGGTTTATTACCACATCTGTAAGTTGTGTCATCTCGACGACCA
Source organism: Mizuhopecten yessoensis (assembly GCF_002113885.1). Classification (NCBI taxonomy): domain Eukaryota; kingdom Metazoa; phylum Mollusca; class Bivalvia; order Pectinida; family Pectinidae; genus Mizuhopecten; species Mizuhopecten yessoensis. Next base: position 1,914,389 of record NW_018480078.1, on the reverse strand, counting down.
CATGGCTGGTCTTACACGTGGACGGGTATCAAGTAAACACGGCATCAGGGGCAGATCCAGATTTGTTTTGAAGGGAGGGTCACTATTATAGATTTACAGTTTATTTTGCGACGTATGTAGTTTGAATGTCATTTTGCACAAAATGATTATATTTCAGTTAGATACCAGTGTCTTCGTCTTTTTCAAAGGGCTTATTGTTTTGCTCTTGTTTCATCAATAAATAACTATACTTTTGGCAATTTATTCTAGTTTTCTTATGATTAAGGTCATGATTTGACTGGGTTATTTTAGACACATACAAACAATCTGGGATTTGAAACAAATATCAGGGCAGAGTCATTATATTTTTTCAACTTCTTAACAACTCCCATGTTTATACCTCATTTCACAGTAACTCCAGGCTGTCGCCAGGGTTTCTTTTTGACGTCTAACTTGTTCGATTACCTCATAATAAAAATAGCGATTGCATATACAAATGACATGTCTGTAAGTATGATCTCGTCTGACAATGCTATTATTATTGTTTCTGACACTCTTCCGGGTGAAATCGACACTGAGAACAACATAAATGTGTATATGAAATTTAGAACGAGAATGAGTTATCTGTTTTATTATCAGCGAGGGTGACACCTACTCATTTTTGAACCTTCGGGGTTTTTTGATAATAAATGATAAAAAAATGATTAAATAGAAAAATAAAAATACGGTTATTATCGGCAGCCTTATCGCCCTTATTTGACACCTCTGACAGAATGCTTTAGGCGCCCATATGGTCGGTATTACTATACATGCATCGTAATCGGGTAATACAGGTATTAATACTATACTGAGGTAACTCTGTAAGGATAATAGATTGTCAAAACTACAAAGATAAGATCTATAACGTTAGCTTTGTGCTGGGGAATAAGAGAAAGGTGTCACTCAAACGGTAAAGCCCAAAGCATGAACCTTGTCTTCTTCAAAAGATTATCTGAATTATTATTACTGAGTTAAAGACAATGGATTAGCTTAGTGTAATCGAGAAATTCGTAGATCTAATCTCACTCCGAGTTATCAAGGTCATTGTATAGTGACTGTCCATGGAGTCGAACCAAAAACCACAGATAACTTGTCCAGTATCCATTTAACTAAGGGGAGTTTCCGTCAATTGTGTGTCCGGAACAAGTTTCAAAATGGTTCATCACTGTGATATTACTATAATACCACATACTCATACTTTATATAAACATGTTTCGTCTCAATGCGCAGTAAGCGATGTTATAGAAAAAGGTCACAGATACATGCCACAGGAAAAACAGATATACGGAAATACTGAACGTTTAAGAATACAACTAAGATTAATCAAAAGAAAGCTGTTGTAATTTTGTATAAGACCAATGTGGGAGGAACCTGACGCGTTATCCCGTTGTTGTCTTTCGTGGACGCGCTGAATTCCTACCGCGTGGAGGATGTTTTCTTTGATTAATCCTGTTATCATGGAATCTGTAATCCGATAAAAAAAAAAACACCGAAAAAATGGGGTGTCAGGTGTTGAGGAAGTGCCAACAATTCAGCTGTAGTTTTAATAATTTGCACCTAAGTAAAACCGCGTCCGATTTTAGTTGTTCTTTTCACCAATTGTCTTCATTGTCTCATTCCGCGCGCGATTTGGTGACATGTGGTTTGACCTCGCATACCCGACAGGTGGTCCGCGTGTACGGCCCGGCCAGAGTCGACGCCATCTTATTGTTGGTTTTTAATGGGATAGAGAGTTTTCTTTTAATGAATTACCCGATTATGTAAAAACATAACTCGATGCGGATGATTGGACAAATGTTATTGTTTTCAGAGAACATATGTCTTTTCTTTGTTTGCGATTGGAATCGGCATCGGAGACGAAACAGTTGTCACAAACCCCTAGTACGACTGTTACTAGTTTCCGCGTTTCAGTTTGAGATAACTGACCACGTATCATTTAACGAATAAAAGAAATCTGTATATTTAAGAAATTTAAATTTAAACAAAAATCTTTTTATTCAGACTACTAAAAATAGCAAATGTTTCAACCACGCCTTATGGTCCAAAGTTTAAAATATCAAACAATTTTTAAAAAAAGAGGTTGGGTTCAACTGCAGATAAAAGGCAAATAAAATGAGGCTGACTTTTGCCGGGGAGTGCCCAGGAAGCTGACCAACTGACCATATCGGGTGACGGTGAGCGTGGCCGGACACACACACCTCCTGTTATACGTGTCGCGGATGGGGTTTCGGAAACAGTGGGGGAAGGAATTATGATATTTCTCCATCATTTACAGATGCTAATTGAGCTAGTTAGCGGCCACTCGTGATTCTGGATTTGTCGGGTTGAAGGAGGGGATTAACGCGAAAATGGCGAGGAGGGGTTAGTCATTATCCCTGACACTTGAGTGGGATAATTAATGATGCTAATTACATCAAGTTAATAACAAGTAGAGTGACTAATTGTGTTTAAAGGACACCATTTGTGATGGTTTGTACAATATCGCTTTTTTGATCGCGTGTAATTTAATATAATTATGTATGTATATATATATTTATATGTTTTCATATATTTGACCATACGAACGTCTAGACTTCAGTTAAAGACCAAATACCATGGATATTATAATGAATTTTGAGTTTCCCCCGCTATCTCTTTGTAGTATTATAACACAAAATAATAAATAATCATACACAGATATGTTTGAAAATCCGAATACCCATATGCTGACATAGAGCATATGTTTTCCTTCTCAAACGGCATACAGAACAATTTCAATGGGTTAGTTCATGATGTAATTCAAATCCGTTTCCGATTCTATGTTTGATAAAAGAAAAACACGAAAAAATATATAGAAACTTTACACCAATTCCATTTAGTTACTGAACACGACCACGCCCTAAAATTTGTATTTCATTAAACGACCTCCACGTACAAATCCATATACCGAAAGCGAAATTTGTCGTTTGTAATTAATAGGAATACATACTGGACGCTGATATCTAGATCGGCTGGTGGTCATCCCCTGGTCAGGGCCAAACATATGTAACCACAATCCATCATTTTTTTTGCTGACGTTTATGTACACCAGATGGCGCTGAATGATGAACGACCAACACAAGTTCTATAAATACATGATTAAACAATAACAACATTGGTGGATCGCGATTGCATCACAATCATCACGAAAACAACAAAATCTTGTTTTTGTTTAAAATATCAACTTTATTTATTTTACAACAATCATGAAACAAGTTACTTATATTAATCACTCTTGTTGGCCCGGTTAGTTTAAACAATATTTTATTTCATCACTTGCACACTACATTACAATACAGTACAGATACAACGAGGATCGGAAAACAAGATATAAGCTTATATCAATTCCTCTCCTCTAGTACAGTTGCTGCAATTTACATGGACATTTACACACGTCATTGATGAGACGGACAAAACATCATTTAAATAATGGAAAAATAGTAGTTATACATTATTTGATTGGTAGTAAAAGACATTGACAACGAGCTGTTACTAAGAAAAGGATAAAAAGAAAATTGATTGATAAAGATTCCTAGGGAATCACATAGAAAAAGTTACCTCAGTGGTGTAAAGGAAAACTAATTTAGATATGCAGTAGCCATTAAAATCTGCTGCTGTTGACTATAAAGTTCTGCACGGAAATGAATATTTCTGCATTTTCCCTACCATTCACCCCCATAAAAGAACATCTTCATTGTCATGAATATTGTATTTTAATATTATATCAGATAAGTACTGCTGTCTGTTACGAGTATAATTAAGACAAGTAAATAAAAAGTGAAAGTTGTCCTCTATCAGAAAGCCACAAACACAACAAGGTGAGTCAGAAAGGTTTTGTGGAATATAAATGTTGGTTTAATGAGCTACATTTGAGTCGGAGTCTAGCATGGAGTATTTGACCTTTGCGATTACCAGTATACAAATAGTTTGGTGCATGTCTGATACTGTTATTATCAAGATGTGTTTTTAGTACCTTAACTGATGAATTTTCTCTAATATTTAGCGGTAGTTCATTCCAGAGGCGAATTGAAGAAGGTAAAAAAGATTCATTATATAAGTTCGTTCGTGTTTGTACAGTCTGATGTAAGTCGGATCTTCTTGTATTGTATTGTATGATTGTCGGAAATTCTTGAAAGGACTAGAGAAGATAGAGAGTTCGGCGATATTTTGTTGACCATTTTATGATACTGTATTAATTTGTATTTTTTTACGACGATCTACTAGTTTTTCCTATTTGGTGTCTCTATATAGAAGTTCTATATTAGATAATTTGGTACCCCCTGTAACGATTCTGGCTGCCTCTAGTTGCACTCTTTCTAATTTCTCACTTAGATAATTAGGTATATTGTCCCAGACTTTGTCAGCGTATTCCAGAATTGGTCTAATACATGATAAAAGTATTATTTGTAAAGAATTTCTATCAAGTTTGAATTTCAATTTTCTTAAAACATTTAGACGTTTTGAAGCAGATTCTATCTTATGATTTATATGAACATGCCATGAAACGATTTGACGAAAACCAGCCACCAAGATGTTTGTGACTAGACACTTCAGAAATAACACTATTATTTAAGTAAAGATCACCATGGTCAGGTTTCAAAACTTTACGACTTATATAAGTAAACTTTCGGTTTTGTTTGATTAAAAGTTACCAGCCATTTATCAGCCCATTCTTGAATTGTATTAAAATCATTATTTAACATATTTCTAGCCACGTTTGCATCGCCCACTATTATGTAAAGATATGTATCGTCTGCAAAAAGTTTAACTTTACATCTTAGATTAACAACAATATCGTTTATGTAAACAAGAAATAATAAAAGCCCAAGTATTGATCCCTGCGGAACACCTGCCGTAATATTTTTGAGATCTGAAAACTTCCCGCCCAAAACTTCCCTTTACTTTCTGTTTTCCAGATAAATTTCAAACCATTTGATAATTGTATCCTATAAACCCGCTAATTTCAGCTTGTATATCAACCCTTCATGCAAAACTCTGTCGAACTCTTTACTTATATCACAGAAGACTTCACGAATTTCTTTACCAGAATCTAAAGCTTTCCCAATATCATTTGTAATGGTTGGCCCGGTTGTTAGCGCGTGGGTTTTTTGTCTTATTGTGGGAGGAAACCGGAGTACCCGTAGAAAACCCACGTGTTCAGGCAGGTGACCCCAACCTTTTCACGTTCGATCGGGGAATCGAACCCCGGCCGCCTTTGCGAAAGGCAAGTGCGCTATCCACACCCACAATCTTATTTAATAAACGACCTTTAATATGAAAACGTTCTGCAACTGAAACAAATCGGTAATAGCGGAATATCGCTGTATGAGTGTAGCGGAAATAGACTGGGTCGGTCGCCGGCGAACAGGTAGCTAAACTAGTTATATCTTCTAGAGTTCGGAAGGACCCGGGTTCGAATCACAGTCAGGCCGTGCATTTCTCTTTCTCCTGTTACATTTGGCGCCCAATGAAATATGCACACGGAAAGTGGTAAATGGTCTCGTGTGTCTTCAGGTCAAAGGGATTGTTAAAGGAGGGAGGGATGTAGCGGAACTAGATTGGGTCGATTGCTGGCGACCAGGTAGCTCAATTGGTAAGAGCATCCGTCTAGAGTTCGGAGGTTCCAGGGTTCGAACGTGCAATTTTTCCCGCTCCTGTTACATGTATAAGGAATCCCCTTATAGATGATGTTCAGTATGTTGTATGTATTAACTCATTTACCCCTGAAGACACATTTGAACCCTTCAAATTCAAAGATTGGAATAGTTCATTAAGAAATTTCAGGGGTGAATGAGTTAAGCCTACTCCTCCCAGTTCATGACCCACACAAATTCTTCTCTTTATTAACTTAATATATACTAAGATAAAAAAGGGTTTTTTATTTTCCCTTTAAGAGTATAGCTTAACATACTACACGTTACTGATTTCTTATAATGGTCATCAGACCCACATTCTATCAAAACTATTTTTGTTTAATTGGTGGCAGACAGTCGAGTCCGGAAAAAATCGTTTTTCACTTAGTGTCAACTCCCCGGAGAATCAGAGTTACTTATATAACTGTAACCTCGCCAGAGGACAGTTTCTGACCTCGACACAACAATAGGTCCAGTCCCACGCGAATTGCTACCTGAACTATCGACCCGTGTTTTCCCGTCTTCACTATTAACGTACTTACTACGTACACACACAAATATTTATACTACAGCGAGCCCTAAACTATAATACGTTGATATCCCATGTCCTACCCGTATTTATAAACGACCCTTATACAAATCATTATGTCATGTGTCCGACCCCTTATTTATACTTATAAAAGTCCATACCTCATGTGTCAGAACCCTATTTATATACTACGACCCCTATAATTACAAAAGTCCATATTTCCCGTGTCCGACCCCCTATTTATACAACAACCCTTATATGGATACGAGACGAGTATAAAAAGAAGTTGTGTGTGATACCTTTTTTTTTATATTAACTTGGTGGAATGCAACCTAAGCAGCCAGGGGAGGTAATAAGTACCCGGACGCGACTCGGCTATTTGGTCACAGAATTATATCTCATGGTTTCACAGGTACCCTGGGCGTCCCCCCACCATGTAGAACCCTGGTAGGGGAAGCCACACCTTTCCTGGGCAACGTTCTCCAGTCCATTTTTCATGTATAAGACCCTCTTATTATTCCATCACTCACGTGTCACGCCCCCGTGATTCTACACATGCTCGTAAGAGACAATAATGAATGTTTCATTTTATTTAAAAAATCGAAGATTAGACTTTAGATTTGACTTTTAAAAACTGACAATAGGACTTAGGTGGATGGGTCTCTTATCATATGGTCGTACACAAAATAGAAATCTACAGTAAATGTTTGAATCTCATTCCATTCCAAATAAACATTAACCATATATTATCACTTAGTATTTGTTTCTTTAGAAGATTAGTACAGGATATTATTTGTTTGTTTGGTATGAACTAAATATTGCTACAGAGTATTAAGTTTGACGTTAAACATGTAAATAATTAAGGACAAAAGGAAATAACGGAGGGTCAATAGTCTGATGTTTGTTTACATATTTCTTGCTGAAGGATACATTTCAAATGATATTCTGATATGGGAAGATAAGTAAACATGCTAGTTCAAAGGACAAGCGGATGTAGTTGCAACGTTCACATTAGGAGTTAGTCGCGGACTAGGAATGTATGTAAACCAAACAGTAGTCTAAGAACAGTTAGGCTCGCCAACTTGGCCAGGATTCTGACAAACTGGCGCTGTGATTGGTCAATTCAATCTACAAATCGTTTTTAGTTCTGGAATTTCCTCTTGTTTTTTTACTGCTCTTTTCCCCCCTCTGGCTTCCCTGATGTGTCCCATAATTACAAAACAGCTGTAAGGTGAAGTGTAATTCATTTTTGGCATACCATAGAACAGATTCAGATGTGTGTGTCCTTACGGTTATTTTTATACATATTTTTGAATTGTGTATCAGATAAGTGTTGGTAAATATCTGGATGCCATCATCATAGTAAACATAATGAAATAAATTTCAAAACATTTTTGTTTCAAAATTAATAGTTTCTAACATGCGCCATGTCAACTTTACAAACAAACGCACCGATATCAAATCAAATCAAACCAAACGCAATACAGCTAGATATATCTTCATGGAATTATATGAATGTTAAATACTTTAAAATTGAATTCTTTAGAGTCGAGATGAATTATTGCACGCCCCACACAAACTACTAATGGTACTGTTTTCACAGTGAACACATTTATTGCATAAATATAAACACAAACAGACCCTTTTAAGTACTCCCTTAGTTTACTTAATGAATGAACCTTTTCCAACTGGAATAGACACTATATAAATGTGTGTTGAAATTATTTATGACTGTGAATTTTTTAACGATAAAGTATGCCCTTTTGGGTCATGTTTAATATTGATGATTTTCTTTCTCATTGGTCTTTGATTTCCAATTTTATGATGTTGTGTTGATACCACGGGATGCTTTTATTAGCCATTCTTTTTTTCTTTGGTCCTGGACGATACTTTTTTCCCAGCATCACTTTTATGTCAAGGCTACCGCTGTATCCCTCCTGTCAGATACAGCGGTAGCCTTGACTCCAGTCAGCGTTAATGAGAACATGACTCAGGAATGTGTGTCGTTCCAATCTTCGCCAGGTTTTCTGTTTAGGACAATATCGGAACAATTACTGTCTGCAACGATGTTGTTTCTGGTCATTCGGAAGCAATACAAGAATGCAAATCATTACGTTCAGACTCCACCTGATGTCCTTGAGAAGAAGATATACAGAGAGCGACGTCTAAATGGTCACATCGTCTGTTGAATGCACTTCCTACTACCATAGATTTTTGCGAAAATTTCATACCATCATTGATTTTCGCGATTATTTCATACTACCATAGATTTTAGATAATAGTAATATTTGTGAGAAAAACGATTCTTAGATTAACAAAATTTTTGAGCGACAAGAACCTGACAGTGAATTTACAATTTATATACGGCTATTTTTAGAGTCAGACAGACGTACACTTATATTGGTATATAATTCATAATCCCCGTACAGTTATTTTTGAAAAGTTTAATAAACATTTACGATCTATTAAATCTGTTGTTGTTTTCGAGATATTGTCCACCTTAAACTTCGTTTGAGATTACAGTACGTAAGCATGTGACATGGACGTAGTACTCCCCCAACTTGACCAGTGGCTATTTTTCTAACCTTGCCACGTCGATTATTATCTAAAATCTACCGCACGAATTAGCCACATGAACTTTCGAACCATCGCAACATGTAGTGTAAACAGAAAGGGTCGTTATAAATAGTTTATAATTTAATGACGTAGTTTGCATTTTTTCAGTCATACAAAGGTCGATATCATGAGAGCTATATGTAGTAAGTATTATAACACAGTAAGTATATAGATTCTACATTAAAATATAAACAGCGCGACAGGTGACACTGAAATACACCATATAGCACACACACATGTATATATTTACATTCTGTGTTGCATTTGCCTATATGTCGTTAGTAAACCAAATTGCAGTATATGAGACTGTATACTACACTTTACAGTGATACGACCAGTGTAGGAATACAGCTGGTACAAGGTAAACAAACATGGCCTCTCGATACTTTCGGTATCAATAGGCCTATAGTCGGAAAACATTCTGGGTTCGTTAGCATTTAGCAATATAGGTTATCGCAAAACAATAAAGCAACTTGACAAATTATGACAATATAAATTTATTACAAGATGTGTAAGTACCACAAAATTATTGTAAGCGCCATTCTAGATACGAAATTACCAAGTTTGTCAACGTCATCACACAGGGGATCGGTTTCGAGATTTTGAGTTATGTATAACATCAGTGAATAACCACAACTCTAAAATTCAGCATTTCTAAAACCTTGTCCATACCCTCGACTTTTACAAGGTTTTAGAAATTCTGAATTTTAGTGTTATGGTTATTAACTGATGTCATCCATTACTCAAAATCACGAAACCGAGCCCCTGTGAAAGTCATCAGCTAGCGATGCTAATCTGATCGATTAGACATGGAATCTATTTCAAACGAAATGTCCTTGGAATCGTTATCACCTACTGAAAGGACCACACATTTCCGAGTATATATGCTTCTGAAAATAACTTAATATTCCAGTCGAAGGAAACATAAGCGGTTCCGAGGAAACAATCAAGTCCGTTCAGCGCCGCATCACTTCAAAATGCATGTAATCTATCAATGCGCGAAAACAGCTTTAATTTTAAACAAGCAGAAGTTATGCAATTATTAACATTTTTTCAACATATACACACTCATATGAAATAAATAATAAAGTAAAGTTTGTGTTCAAACCATTTTATGTGCGTGTGGTTTTCAATGACACGTTCGAGGGACTATATTATTTCTTCTGGAAATGTCGGCTGTTCTGGGATTTGAACTTACTGACGTCACTGATAAGATAAGCGGGAAATTCAAACGTATTTTTGCTTCAGTTACTATACAAAACAAACTATATACATGTTAATGTAAATATATATATCATGTCACGCAAACACCACAGTGCATACCTGCTAAATGACCCGCAAAATTAACCTATCACCCGCGACCAACTCATGACCCGCGCGGGTCATACAAATCTCCCGCATTCCGTCCACATGACCCGGAATCACCCGCCTCCGTGCTCGTATTAGTATCTCCCTATTTCCGGAAGTGCTCCATTCGTGTGTCTCGGAGGTTTAGGATTCAGGTATGTATAATGTCCTTACACACTTCGAAATGTTTTCACAATGGCGGTCTCTCGTGGAAGCCATGCAAATTTGAAAGGTGAGTACTGAACACAGTATTACAACAGTGCATGGAATCCCGATCGTAGTACTTTCACTTCACATACACAACCGTAATCCGGACTGCGTTAAATGTTAGAAAAAATGATAAGTATGTCTGCTATAACATAATATCGTGGAAAAAATGATTTTGAGTGGTTTCATAAAAAAAATGTTGAGTCCACAATGCTTACATACGTGTCATACATGTAATATATACATATTAATTGAATACAATAGCAGGAGAATAGAAATAAAGGATTGTGGCGCGGAGAATCGGAAAAAATAAAGAAAAGTCTTAAGAGGAAAGCACACATAATGTGGCCAGCCTCGTCTGATCAGCAGAAAAAATAAAAAAAAACACTGACCTACAGAAGCGTTATAGAGGTGCCTCAACGAGTGGTGTTTTGTTATCATGTTTATCTAACTCGAGTTAGTTAATCTTCAAATTGTATCAAGATACTAGGTTTACCGAGTATCTTTTACAATATGAAAATTGTCTAACGAGGGTTAGATAAACGTGATAACTAATCATCACCTGTTTGGGGACCTGTTTCTCCCATAACATTATCTGAAAAACCACACTTTTCAATTGGAAAATACACCATGTGTGTATTGATGGTGGAACAATTGCCATAGAGCATGACGTCACAATGGAAAATGACGTTGAAAAGCATTCTTACGTGACGTCATAAATCAAAGACTGACAAATGAAAACACGTCCAGGGTGTTACCCACTAGTGGGTAACCAAACATGTTTACCCACTCCGAGCAAGTTTATCCAATGAGTCATGAGTGAGGAAACCTACAGTGGTTGTGGGAGAAATGATGTTTCAATCTAAGACTGTCGGTTAGGAAATCAATTTTGTTTTGTTTAAGTACATTTCAGATCTTCAGTAGGTTATTTAGTATCTCCAATGTCTTACCATTATTGTCTCCTCTCCTTGTACCACGCTATCTTTTCGTGATTTGATGATGAAGATGATATATAACGAAATTGTTTCCTTTCGAGTTGATTAAGCCTTTCAATCACGAGCTATACCTTAACGGACACAATCAAACCCACATAGCGGCTGATCTTTGTCGCGCCGGCTCTATTATTTTCTCAGTCTGTGGTAGAGGGTTAATAATGTCGATTGACGAGGGCGACCATGGTACGCAATCATATCGTTCTCTAAATGAGACATAGGGCTTGTTAGGACACAGGTATGGTGATAATCGAAGGTGACAATGTTATGATAATAATACAGCAATCTCCGGTATCCGATGTAATAGACGTTTGCCGAGTCACTGTTTCATAAGGTAAAAATATATTCAAAATTATTATTTTGGTAATATAAGTTGTGAACAATTATATTACATCAACATATATACCAACATTTCATAGAAACGGGGACTGTTTCATAATATTTGCCAAGTTTTAAAATGTGAATCCAATATTTGTTTCAGGTTAGTAATGTACACTTTTAACATTTATAATGGTATGCATCGCAGGTACGTTCAAACGTATTCCATGATCCGAAGAAGCGTGTATTCTAATATTGATGGTTAAAATAACAATGCATATTCAATTTGATCTTTCAGAATAGAACTTAATGGTTCGTGATTTGTTTTAAACAACAGTTTATCTAATGCAGGAACATCCAAATAGCTGGAACAAGGTCCAGGGTACGTATTCATGACACCGTTCTCATACTCATATTCCGATTCTGTGCTCAAACCCATTTTCTTCTTCAGGTGATGGATATGTAAACAATACACATAATGGCTACATCTGACTTTTTGACGGTCTCACATGATTTAGTTGCGTTACAAAAAAGCTGGCTTAAGCATAGTCTCCATGCTTGAGATTGAAAGGGTTTCGTGAATACGGACCCTGTTTTGTAGGCTTAAACTATTTGTCGATTCCAAATTCATTCAACCGCAAAAAGGTTTGGGTGTCATGCAATAATATCAACACTTGTGGTATATTCTCCACTTTAAGTATGTTATATTTCCTTCGTAGTTCAAGTACGTAAGATTTCCTTTTTTTCCGTTTTAAACGCATTAAAAGAAGAAACACACTTTTAGAGGAAATCCATGCTTTATGCTTTATACGTAAAGAATTTATTTGCTGTCGACGACCATGAAATATACGCATCGCAATACAAGTTTCACACAAGTAACATAAAACACCACCGTACATTCTATTCCGAATACTTTAAAAGTTTTCTTCGTGCATTTATATGTATATGTTTTTTATTGAACACCAGATCGAAATGTAGGCATGAAAAAAATCCTAATTCTGGAAATCATTGGTAAATATTTTTTATTGCGCAAACCAAGCAATCTGTTTCTGCGACGACCCTGTTCCCTACATTAATAGCACCCTTGCTATTTGTTGGTACAGCGCCTGTAATGCTCTATCTAGCGTTATGTACTACGGCACTACGATACCTCGAGACAAGTGAGAAGCAGCCGGAATGATCTAGTCTAGAATCAATCTTCCAGAAATTGCGTGGGCTCACCTGTGTGGTATATTGGTCATATATACTTACCGTTACAAATTACCATTACAAACAGTCGTAGATGCGTATTTAGCAACAACCCCAATCATACCGTACTACTTTGCCAGCAACCGAAGTGAGTCGCCATTTCCTAACAGCATGATTCATTTACTTTTGTGACTCGTATCTAGCGCTGAATCAATCGGTGTCTATATATATATAGGCCTATGACTAGTAAGTAGTACTCGAGTAGCAAATCTCATTGTCCCAGAAGAGCAAGCAGCATCGATGATGTCAAGATAAGATCAATGGATGAACCAGTAGATTTTACGCACACTCATAGTAAACAAACCCAGCCATGTGTAGTCTCAGACCGTGTCAAAATTAAGGTCAATTGAGAGATCGAGTTTCTATCAACATTGGGCACGATCGATTCCTAACGATTTATAGATACAGCGTACAGCCACGCGAGTCTTTCCTATTCTACGTAGTTAGCGCTGATGAGGTCAGAGTGGAGGCGATGAATCAACAGACATTGTAATGAGACTTCAATTTCGCAACAACGCCATTTTGTGGATTCATCCGAATGGTCGATTCGATGATTCAGCAACTGGTTGACATTTCCTGCCAACTTTTTGCACTAACAGCCAGTAATAATGGTTGTTTAATATCATTCCCTTTGGTTAAAGAACCTGTCACATAAATTTCTATTTCAGCATTTCAGTAATGACATATGTGGGCAGCAATTTCACGGGTATTTTGAGGAATGTTGACTTAATGCTGTTTGTTACTGTTTAAAAACAGTCGATCGGAAGCTAGTAGTACAAAAGTCACTCTCTGTGAATTTCGTTAAGTTCATATGCGTCAATTAGCCTTCAATTAGAAATATATAACTCTAATCATAATCATCTAAAGCACGATCGAAACCTTATAACCATTGCATCTTTTATCAGTTCTCTTAACGAACCTATTAAATTAAAGAACCCAGTTCATTTATGTATTTGACGTTGGATATAAATGGTTTGTGTGTATGTTTTTGTGTATGGGGGTGAATGTTATCTCAACAACAGTCAGGGTCTTATTAACATGGGTTCACGGATAGGCATAATTGGAAACAAAGAGGGACAGTAGATCACTTTCTTTTCTTTTTTTTTCAATTCCCCCCAAGTAAAAGACACAGAGCAAACCCCCGGTTCTGCAGGGGCCCCATGATAGTCGCCTCTGACGACACGAGAAGCTACAAAGCATGCATGCTCGTTTTCCGAACCTTCACATGTGTGTATTGTAAATAAATCATCTTTCCCTTTGAAATGTTAAATTTAAAGTCATTTCACATGATTGGCTCTAAAAGGCCTCATGACATTCAGTTAGGATTTGTTCTTGGATTGGCAATGTTAGTGAAGGTATTTTCTGCTAGCATATTTAAACACTTGGCCTTTTATTGTGCCAATGAAAACAACGCATATGTATAAATAGAACTATGATACATATACTTTTAACAAACATGATTGGGGTAATTATTGAATAAAAAAAACCAAAAGACCTGCAATAATTTTAAGAAACGGGAGTGTGGACAGCCGGTCAAAGGATGTTACATGTCTGTCCAGACGAGTAAGGTGTGTAGTACACTACCTGGGCAAGACAGAAGCCCCCTTACATAGACTGTAATCTGACTTTATTGTAGTCTCAGAATGACATTGTATCGATGTGTCTGTCTGAGACAGGAAAACACATCACTTAGGCAGAGCTCCAACTTCAGACAGACGGTTCTAGGCAAGATATGCAAATGTTGAAAAATGCTGGAATATGCGACAAAGGTGAAAAGCGAGTGTTATTCCCGAATAATTGGGATCTGTTTGTTGTGTAACTTTATTTATTTTTTATATTTATAAATTCAAAGAAATTCAGATATTGTTAAAGCTGATTGGCTGATAAACACCTAGAATTTTACAGTTTTCATATTTTTGACCTTATATCGATCTTTTAACATCTGACATTAATGTCAATAAAAAGGTGGTTCGACGTTTCTATGTATTCCATTATGTAAGGCAGTCTAGGTGTTTGTAACATGTACTTTGCCTTTGTTGTCAGCTCGGCAAGACAATCAAAGTGTTTGTTCCATGTTGCTTAGATTCCGGTTGATATAAACATGTAGAACAAGCTATACTTAGATCTATGTTGTTATGAACAGTGCTTTTGTACCAACGGCTTAAGAACATGGAATCACTCGAGCTAGACTTTGGAATGCTGAGACCTTACTATTGGCATATAGTATTTGTAGGCGATGTGCTTATTTATCCAAATACAAACCTACCCAATACACACACCTGTGTAATTGTTATAGGTTGTTACAATGGCGAGTTCGTTTTATTAAAGTGTCGGGTACGACATTCTTTGGAATCCATTTCAAAATTGGTTTAAAACACCCACAGCTAATTTGTTGGCGGAGAAGAATGTATACTAAGGAACGACCAGATCGGCCTTCAAAACACGAGATTAGTAGAGGGAACACCCATAATCTTTCGATCGTCTGCAAAGGGTGTTTATTTTATTCCAAGTTAAAAATGTTACTGATATAGGAAGGATTTTGTTAGACATAGTATAACACGGAACCCGAGCTAATCTCGTTTTGCAGGAATGGACCAGACGGCTGTAACTAAGACCAGCACTCGGTAAGGGACGGAAATAGTAGGCTTTGTAGACGCTCCGAGGTAAACATTTACCTAATCAAGATCGATGTCTGATAGTTTGGTGTTCAACCGATTACGATCATGCGATTTTCGCTATACAGACCTTTCCCTTTCCTCTCTGGTACTGAATTAGGCAGAAATAAAAATGGATAATACGTCGTCTGCCGAGGGATGTAGAATCCCACCAATCTATTGAATAATTATTCGGCTGTCTCCAGCCGCTGTCGTCTGCTCCGGAAGGTGACCTTGGCGCGCGAAGGAGACACTGCACTGCTGAAGATGTGACTGCGCTGCCACCATCGATATCGTTGGCGCTGTCTTTTGTTATAGCCCCTGGCGGCGTTTGCGCTGTATCTTGTGTCTGGAACGTTACTATCAAACTGTACAGCGTCTTAATTATTTACGTTTACAGCTTTCAGTTATTACATATCTATGTACGTGTAGTGAAATATTTAGGGTTCTGCTTTAAAAACTATTTTAAATGTATCTACGTTATTATACTCATTGACCATTGTTGTGTTTTCTGGCCGATTCGTTTGAAAATTGGGTTGACACTTTTTTTCATGTGTCCTCTGGGTTATGTATGCCTTACCGATCTATACATAGACGTAAAAATGCTATGGGACCATTTTACTGCATCGCTGGATTGAATATTGACCGGCCTCGATGGTCATCCTTGTACAAAATGTACTTAAATCGGCAGACATGATCATTAGTCATATTCAGGGAACATATTCAGGTCAATTTGTCTACATCGTAGACTTCTAGGTTGCCATATAAAGGTTAGACTCGGCGCATTAAACGCCAATATAAAAACCAATTTGTCTTAGCGGCATCGATTGTGTGTTACTATACTAGAGTACTCGTACGTACATAAAAAGGGGGTTTGGCGGTTTTTTTTACCGACGAAGGCGTTGTATCCAAATAGATAATGGAGAATTATAATGCTATAGGGACCACTTAGAATATCTTATTCTATATTTGAATGTTGTATATCAGCTGACACTATATTAGGTCGATTTGACTTGAAGATTAGATATCTCTTGGTAATTCATGAGTTATAGTATTAAAATTTGACCTCACCGATACGGAAAGTATGGTCTGAATTACTTTGCGATCGTTTATAAATTAAATTTTTATAAAGAATATTTACAAATAATAGAGTTCATTCATTTCCACCCGAATTGGAAATCTATCGTTAAATCAGTATACTATATAATTAATAAGAATGCAATAATGTCGAGGTTGATTTGATTTAATCGTCCAGTTATTGGACAGTGCTATTAGTTGCCAGGTGTGGTTGGATGACGCTTATCAGCAAATATATATATATATATATATATATATATATATAATAAAAAGTGATTAAATGTCCATGTGAAGGAAGTAAATATAGAAAAAATATAATTAACGACCGACTAAAAAACTAGCTGCTTTCACCCTTCACAGGGCTCTTCAGGTTCAGGAATAAACCTGAAGAGCCCTTA